>NC_034016.1:3146185-3188547 GCF_000346465.2 Prunus persica | reverse complement strand
GGAGGGATTATCGGGTGCTAGATGATTGTGGAGGGTTACACAATATTAGGATTAATTGATGTAGTTATAATTATATATGGTTGTACCAGGGTACAACAGAGTCTAGAATGTCAGTTTGGAGTGCTATACGCACTACTTTAGGTACCTCCCCGGATTTTGGATTCACTACAAGCACCACCAAGTGAAAGTTAGGTCCCGCGTGGCGTAGGTTATCCGGCGTTGGGACAGACCCCATACGTGGCGTTGGTTGTACCGGCGTATGGGGAGATTTGCAATGTGATGTTCAGGTCTCACGTGGCGTAGGTTATCCGGCGTTGAGACAGGTCCCATACGTGGCGTTTGTTGTACCGGCGTATGGGGAGCTATTGTGATATTGTGTTGAGGTCGCACGTGGCGTAGGTTATCCGGCGTGTCGACAGACCCCATACGTGGCGTTGGTTGTACCGGCGTATGGAGAGATTTGTGATATGATGTTGAGGTCCCGCGTGGCGTAGGTTATCCGGCGTTGGGACAGGTCCCATACGTGGCGTTGGTTGTACCGGCGTATGAGGAGTTATGTGATATGATGTGCAGGTCTCACGTGGCGTAGGTTATCCGGCGTTGAGACAGACCCCATACGTGGCGTTGGTTGTACCGGCGTATGGGGAGATATGATGATAATATGGCATGGTCGCACGTGGCGTAGGTTATCCGGCGTGTTGACAGGCCCCATACGTGGCGTTGGTTGTACCGGCGTATGGGGAGATTATATGAAATCCAGAGAAATGAAATAAGGTATCGCCCAAGTGTGGAATTGGGTTTTAGGGAAGAACTACGTGTGGCTTGATCCCTCAAGGAGGGTACGTAGGCAGCCTAAGGTTATTAGGTGCAGCCGCAGACTAAATGTTAGTCATAAATTGTATTTGGATGGTTTGGTTGTCTGTTGAGAATTTTTGGAAGGCCGAAGGCCAATTTATGTGAACTGCATGAAATTATATTGTGCATGCTGCCAGTTGGGAATATTAAATGTGCTTTTATGCAGGTTGAAATTTTGGGAAATGTCCAATTTATAGGGGAGACTCTGCCGAAATTTCGGCAGGAAGTCTCGGTTTTTAGTAAGTGGGCCTGGCATCGGGGTGATGTCAGGATTTCCAAAGAGTTCGTCTCGGGTTTTGAGAAAATTCGGGGCGGGTCCTTAAAGTTACGGTGTGAGCTGCAAACCGGACCGCGCCCACCCCTACTTTCACTCGCTGGTAATCTGCACAAAGTGCCCTCAGAAGTGACACATTTGTCTTGGCATAAGACACAACACCCTATGGATACTTCACGAACTCTTCAATCTTTTCCGCCAACTTCAAATATCGCATGTCAATGTGAATGTGTTTTTCACTGCCCAACAGCACAAAAACAGCAAAGTATACAAATCCAAACTTCAATACATCGTCCACATCAGCGCAGTCGAGAAAGGCTTTTTCTAATTCCAAAAGGTTGACATTTTTATCGTTGCCAAAGTACTTCCTTTTCAAAGAGCAGTTCTCATTAGTGGCAATCGGAATAAAGGGAAGGTTTCCAAACCTTAGCCCTGTGACGACGCAAAATTGCTGCGCCGTGAATTGGATCACCCTATTGCAAACGATGAATTTGATCTCGTTTACTTGGGAAACTGTCTTCGAATCAGCCTTCCTCAGCAACAAGCCGTGGACAATTGGCGAAGTCCACTTCAAGTCCTCAATCAGTAGGAGATGACCAAAACAACTCTCTTCAAACCTTCGTAGCTGTTGCTGACTGAATTTCTCCTTTATGGTACTGATTGCAGTCTTTATATGAGATAGGGACAATGCTTTTCCCTGGAACTTTTCTTCCTCTGCAATCATCAACTTAATTGAAGAAATCATGTTTCCTTGCACGCCAATATTATAAAAATAATTTTAGTCTGTTGCAATCTAGACAATAACAAGCAATAAACAATCAGCACTTATCAACAACCTATTATAGGATATTAAGTGAAAAATAAACAAAAAATACAGAGCATAAACAAAACCCAGCTATTTACAACTGACCTACTTATTCAACGGCTCAAATCTAGTTAGAAAATTGTCATATCCAAATAAATAGTGCTGGATATAACTCTTTTATCAGTTACAACTGTTCAGTAAGCCAGTTCAAGTTAGCTGTAACTATAATAAGATGGTGCAATGTAATTGAACAAATCAGAATATCTAATTTCTTAGCACCTGTTATCTTTATAACCACTTTGTCAAAGTTGTGCTCACAATGGGGTCTTCTTGGACACAAATACTAATAACTAGCTACTAGCAATACCAATATCCTATGATAAAAGAGTCGTCGTTCAGGATGTATGCATGTCGTTTTTCTATTATAAATCAATTGTTCAAAAATATTGCATTCAAATTCATAATTAAGCTCACATATTTAAAAAAAATAAAAAACAAAACAAAACAAAATCAGCACTTATCAAGAGCCTATTATTATATCATTGTATTCAAAGAGCATATTACCCCACTGTTGTATTCAAACGAGCTTTTTTTATATCTAAAAGAACATTTTGCTATGCAAAGTTGTGTATTTAAGGATCCTATTGCTCTGCATTTGAAGTTTTTTATGCCATTTTTCAGCCGAGGTCATGCACTTCACTAGGAGCTTTTTTGGAAAATAGTAAAAAGTTCACAATTTTAACTTTTAGCCATATTCTCTCAGTGCACACACAGCCCAATTGTATAGTGCCATCTGCTCTGTACTCCTTTTCATGAATTCATGATTTTGTGCAAGGAAATGCAAAGAAGTAAGAACCCCTTCAACATCATCCATAGCCCGCATTTGAAGTTTGTTATGCCATTTGAAATACCCATTTATTTACTTTAACACTAACCAAAATCATAGATATGAAAACCAATCTCAAAACCATATATATCAGCTGACCCAAAACAAAAACCTATCACCCAATCCTTAGCTAGCAGGAATGACATACCCATTTATTTACTTTAACACTAACCAAAATTATAGATATGAAACCAATCTCAAAACCAAAATCATAGATATGAAACCAATCTCAAAACCATATCAGCTAACCCAAAACAAAAACCCATCATCCAATTCTTAGCTAGCAGGAATGAAATACCCATTTATTTACTTTAACACTAACCAAAATCTTACATATGAAATCAATCTCAAAACCATATCAGATGACCCAAAATAAAAATCCATCACCCAATCCTTACCTAAAATCACAATCACAATAAAGAAAAACAAATTAGGGTAATCTGAAGCCCATATCAGATACCTCATCAATTCCAAACCCTAGACTCTAGAGAAACCACTAAACCAATTTCATACAAACCCATAAACCCAAAACAATTTCAGAGCAACATCTAAACCCTAAAACCCTAAACCAATTTGGAAGAAACCCATAAACCAATTTCATACAAATCCATACACCATAAACCAAATTCACAAAAACCCCAAATTTCTAAAAAAGGGAAGATGAACAGTACCTCGTAGATGGTATTTTGAGTTATTTCCCAATGAAAACCCCTCCTTCCTCTTCAAAAGAAATCACTCATTGACCGAAGACTTGGACTTCCGTTGGACGTTGGACTTGGAGATAGCTGACAACAGAAAACGTGCTCGCCACTCTCGTTTTACGGAATGAGCCAAACAACATTCTTTTATTTAATCATTCATTGTTTAGATCAAAGCTATTTTTTAAACTTGACCAAAATAAAACTATGCAACCACTCAAATAATTGACAATAAAATAAAATAAAAGGCAAAAGAACTTGTCCGAAAATGAAATGCCCTCCTTCCTTTTCAAAAGAAATCACTCATTGACCGAAGACTTGGACTTCAATTGGACGTTGGACTTGGAGATAGCTGACAACAGAAAACGTGCTCGCCACTACAAGGTTTTTGCAACTCTCTCTCTCTCTCTGACTGTTAGCTTTGCTTCTTGTTGCTGGTTTTTTGGCTGATCTTGAGAAGAAGTATTTATTGTGAGTTTCCGGTTGGTTTGCTGGTCTTTTGGTTGTTGTCTTACGAACCACATTTCCATATCTGTTTTGTTCAGGTAACATTAACTAAAGCATATGCAATTTTTAGTTCACTTGTGTAGTCATGTGGCTTATATTTTTGTTTTAAATGTTGAAATTCGTATTTTTGTTCCTTCTAATGTTTATAGGTTGAATTCCTCTGTTTTCCTCTGGTTTACTATATTACCCAAAAAAGACCTCTTTAAATTTTAATCCTTTTCTTTTTGCAAGCCATTTATAATCATCTTTCTATTTATTAGTTGAGTGTTTGGATTTTTGAAGATTTAATTAGCGAAAGGCTTATTTTCATTGAGTGTTTACAGCAGCAGCAGATTGCCAAATGGCATTGACCACCCAAAGAGACTCTGCCTTTCTTCCTTCACCGAACTACGATGTGTTTTTGAGTTTCAGGGGTGAGGACACTCGACTTAGCTTTGTATCGCATTTATACCACGAATTGCAGCTCAGGGGTATTAAAACATTCAAGGACGATCCTAAGCTTGAAAGAGGGACAGCTATTTCTTCGGGGCTCTTCAACGCAATCCAAGAATCGAGGCTTGCAATCGTTGTTCTCTCGCCAAAATATGCTTCTTCTACCTGGTGCTTGGATGAGCTTACAGAGATTCTCCAATGCATGAAATCCAAGAGCGCCGTTCTGCCAGTGTTTTATCATGTGGATCCTTCTGACGTACGAAAACAAACCGGTAGTTTTGCTTGCGCGTTCGCTGAGCATGAGGAAAGGTTTAGGGAAGACAGAGAAAGGGTGAAGAGCTGGAGAACTGCTTTAACTGAAGTGGCCAATTTATCTGGGTTTGATTCAAAGAATGAGCAAGTTTTTTCGTATGCCATTTGATCGTAAGCCATCGTATCTTCTTATTTTAGACTTCACGATCGTTTTACTTTTCCTCTTTGTAGGTGTGAAAGAAAGCTTATTGAATATATTGTTGAATGGGTGTGGGAGAAAGTGCATCACAGATTCAAATTGTTAGATTCCACAGAGTTAGTGGGAATGAAGTTTATACGTGAGCAAGTAGATTTGGTTTTAGCTCATCCCACGGATGATGTTCGCTTTATAGGGATATGGGGGATGGGCGGAATTGGCAAAACAACCATTGCTCAGCTAGTTTATGATAGCATTTCTACCCATTTTGAAGTTAGCAGCTTTCTTGCTAATGTTAGAGAGGTTTCTCAACGTGGTAATCTTGTTGATCTACAAAGACAACTTCTTTCCCCAATCTTAAGGATCAATTACTCAAGTTTGGGATGAACAGCGGGGAACCTCTGTCATTAAGAATTGCTTGTATAATAAAAAGGTTCTTCTCATTCTTGATGATGTGAGTGAATCAACCCAACTTGAAAAGTTGGCTGGTGAAAAGGATTGGTTTGGTAAGGGGAGTTTAATCATTATTACAACTAGAGATAAACGGTTGCTAGTTAATCATGATATATCATGTAAGGTAGAGGGGTTAGGTGATGATGATGCTCTTGAGCTCTTTAGTCGGAATGCCTTTAAAAAAAATGAGCCGGAGGAAGGTTATTTGGAATTGTCAAAGGGTTTTGTAAATTATGCCAAAGGGCTTCCACTAGCTCTTAAACTTTTGGGATGCTTATTGTATCAGAGAGATCCAGATGAATGGAAAAGTGAATTGGATAAGCTGCGGAAAATTTCCAAGTCAGAAATTATTGATTTGCTTAAAATAAGTTACGATGGACTGGATGAGATGAACAAGGATATATTTCTTGATGTTGCATTTTTTCATAAGGGGAAGTTCAAGGAGCATGTAATTGAAATACTAGACATTTGTGGCCAATGCGGTCGTATTGGGATAGATGCTCTCGTTCAGAAATCCCTCTTAACTATTGATATTTCAAACAACAATGTTGAGATGCATGATTTGATACAAGAAATGGCATTGGAAATTGTTCGTCGGGAGTGTTTTGAAGAGCCTGGTAGACGAAGTCGATTGTGCAATCGTGAAGATATCTCTCATGTATTCATAAACAATACGGTAAGAATTATGTAGAAAATACCAAGTTTTGAAAGAAATATGATTTATTTTTATCTTGAAATTTGACTTAAATGTGCAATTAAATTTTCCTTTACTATTCTTAATTACAGGCAACAAACAAAATTAAAGGCATTGCCTTACGCATGGCGAGACTTGAAATGGCAGATTGGAATTGTGAAGCCTTCTCTAAGATGTGTAACCTGAAAGTTCTTGAATTTGACAATGTGATCATTTCTTCAAGCCCCAAAATTCTTCCTAATTCCTTGAGAATTATCAAATGGAGTCAGTATCCTTCCAAATTTCTCCCATCAAGTTTTCAACTGAATTTCCTTGTTGCGCTTGTGATGCGTGAGAGCAAACTTCTTCGGCTTTGGGATGGACGAAAGGTAAGAGTAATGACCATATGCCATTCTAGAAATTAGTTTTTTTTATTTATTTTAAATATTTTGTTTCAAAAATTAAAATAAATCTGAGCTAATTATCTATTCTACCATTGTTATGAATTGTACAGGACTTGCCCAACTTGAAAACGATGGACCTTAGTTACTCTAAAAACTTGACCACAACCCCAAATTTCTCTGGTGTTCAGAATCTTGAGGAGTTGGATTTTGGAAGTTGTAAGAATTTGGTTGAGATTCACCCGTCAATTGCAAATCTCAAATGTCTTAAACGCTTGGATCTTGGTTTTTGCTTAAAATTGAAAAAGATTCCAGAATTTTCAGGGCAAATGAAAAATTTATCATGGCTTTGTTTAAGTAGGACTTCCATTTTGAAATTATCTGCATCAATAGGATGTCTGGTTGGCCTTACTAGTCTGCGTCTATTGAATTGCAAAAATCTTGCGGGTCTTCCTAGTGAAATTTGTAATTTGAAGTCTCTTGAATTGCTTTGGATGCGTGGATGCTCAAAAATGGACAAACTCCCAGAGAACGTGGGGGAGATGGAGTCTCTTATAAAGCTTCAATTGTGTGAAACTTCTATAAGACAGCTGCCACACTCCATTGTTGGTTTGAAAAAACTAAGGGATCTAACTTTGGGTGGAAAAAGTGGATCACAGCCTTCAAGGTTTTGGTGGGGCCTCCCCCGCTTAAATGGAAGAAAGGCCTTTGTGTTGGCTTCGCTAGATGGTTTATTTTCTTTGAGGGAATTGGATCTGAGTAATTGTGATGTTTGTGAAGGGGATCTTCCCAACGATATTGGCTACTTGCCCGCTTTAGAAGAATTAAAGCTTAGTGGAAACAATTTTGTTAGCCTTCCTGCAAGCATTGGATGTCTTTCTAAGCTTAAGTTATTTTGGATGAATGGGTGCCAAAGTCTTGAACAATTGCCAGATCTTTCTAAGCTGATCTCATTGGTGGATATAAACATAGCCAATTGCACTTCCTTAAAAATGTTACCACATCTTTCGTCAAATTGGTCATTAGTGGATAACAAAAGAGGTTATCTTCAGTTTAATTGTGCCAATTGCTTTGTATTGGTTGACAATGAAGGCTGCGATAGTATAATACTGAAAATGCTACAGCGATACCTTTAGGTTCTCTCTCTCTGTCTGTCTCTCTTTTGTTGTTTGCTATAATAATAATTACAACTTGCTAACCTCATAAATATCTATGTATATGGTACAGGTAATCCCTACGCCTTTTGACTACCAATTCGAAATTGTAACTCCTCGAAGGAAAATTCCAGAGTGGTTTAGTAATCAAAGTTTGGGAGATTCCCTAATTGTGGAGCTACCTCTGGATTCATGTACCACGTGGATGGGAATTGCTTTATGTGCTGTGGTTGAATTTCAGGCTGATCTTTCTGATTTTAGTTTGTTTCGTATTAGCTGTTTCGCAGAAGGAACAGGCAATGTTGTGTCATATGAAGTACTTCCAAAACTTTTTAAAACAGGCGATGTTGTGTCAGATCACCTTTGGGTAATTTATTTACCTTGTAAACCACTTCAGAAGATATGCAGTCAGATAAAGGTTTTCTTCGAAACTGAATATTTTTGTCAAGACAAAAACCGGTACGTATACGACAAAAATGTGAAGAAGTGTGGGTTTCGTTTGGTGCACAAGCAAGATGTGGAACAACTCAACCAGATCATGATGAACAAATCCATCATCAAGAGCACTACTACTTGTCCTACCAAATCAGCTGATGCACAAGGTCAACAACGCCACAATGACAAGGACGCTGGTCCTAGTGGAAGTGGTAGCTCTCACCAAAAATCTCTCTTCTGCAATACCTATGCTCTTTCCGAAGAGGCAGACCAAGATGAATTAAAATGAGGTTGTTGATGAAGCTCGGCCCAGAAAAAGAAAAAAGATCGATGTGATTGGGGCTAACCTATGATTCCTCACTTTCAAAGCAAGAGGCATCACAGCTGCTGTATTTCAATGTGAGTTGCTTCTTTCGCTGATTCTAGTTTTCATTTTTTTGGGATTTGATGTATTTCAATGATGTTGTTTCTCGCTTGCTTGTGCTTCATTCTTTTGGCCGTATATTGCCCTAAGTTTTGTTTTTCACCTATTGCTCCTTCATTTGGTTCTCCCACTGTTTTTTTATTTGGCTCTATTCCTTGTTTTGTTTTAGGAGCATTTCTGAATTTCTCTCAACTTGTAAAGATTTCCTCCCTCTTTTTAACAACTCACTTTTTATGAAAATTTTCAACTACAGCAGGGGGTGCATAGGATTTTTGATTTGCTACTTAGGTCTTGCCCCTCTTATTTGTCGCTATTGTTGAAAAGTTTAATAAAAACTGTTATTCTTAAAAGAGGAACTAAAATTTTGCTAAAAACTCCTCCTCCTCAAATATCTGCACCTCAATACTTTAGTAAGTCACCACCATCTGTCTCCCTGAATTTTCTTTTCTAGCTAGACATTTATCATTAGATTCATCACTTGTTTCTTTGATGATAATTCCTTTTCTCCTGCCGTTAAATAATCACATGAGTTATTCTCAGCAACCTCTTCACCACCCAATGCACGTAACGTTTTTTATTTTTCATTTTATAACACAATCACCTCACCATCTATATAAAACCCTTTATTCGTATCAATCTCTTACTCATCCACAATAATCAAAATCAAAATGGCAGCTTACACAACTTTCAAACTCTTCCTTCTCACAGCTTTTCTAGCCTTGACTATGCCATTTCCTTTTCTAGCCATACACTTATCATTAGATTCATATCTTTGATGATAATTCCTTTGCACTCTCTCTCTCTCTCTCTCTCTCTCTCATGTACATTTGTCATGTTGCTGCACATTTTATAGCACTTGAGCAAAGTATCTGTTAACGTACTGCAAATCATAGCAAACACGTATATGTCTTCCATGATCTCATCTATCTTAAGATAGAGTGAATGGTTGTTTGTTTTGTATGTTTCAATGATATATCTTCCAACAATTATGTCTTCCAGCAATTATGTCTTCCAACAAATTTCAATGATATTAGCTAGGAGAGGAGAACAATTTACCTTGCTACTTTTTTTTTTTTTTTTTCCATTGCAAAACTATATGCAAGATTTATGATGCAAATAAACAGGACATACTGATTTTTTTGTTTGTTTCTGCATTCAAGTGCATAATAACAAGACTACTGCTGTTGAAGCCAGCCAACTGTGTCCTGTAGTCAACTGAAATTTGGGTTCCTGATGCCATGGCCGGTACTGGGCACACTGCTAATGTGCAACTTGAACTGATCGAAAGTATCCATGTACTTATTGGTCAGGTTCGCATGAAACTTGCACCTCAGGATCACCTACCTGGTTCTTATTGACACAACTTATGTGACTATTTAAACTGCTCTATTCTATTTTGTGCAGGATGGAATAAGACAACAAGAATTCTCAATCAAACCCGTAAACATTTGCATTGAATCAATATAAAACCGACCAATTGCTTTGTCGGAACTCCTCCCCTGTCTGCTTCATTGATCATCTCTTTGATAGTTTATACAATCTCTTTCACTTATGCAGTCTTCTCTTATTTAGCATCTCTCAGTTTTAAATTGTTCAACCGACAGGAATTCTGAGAGGTTCATTAACATCAGAATATGTTGAGCAGAATTTGGCAGAACTAGTTCTATTTTGAATAAAACTATAGTAACTTTTTATTTGGAGATTGGTGATTTATGAATGAGAAGTTGTCAATCTAGTCAAAATGTACTCACAGTTCCACAAAAGCAGAGAATGTAGTCTTCATATTAATATTCACACAGTAGTCTGTCTTGATGACAACATTTTCACGCTAGAGAAATCATTTGAGAGGCAATAATTTTGGAGCTATTATTTTCTTTCGATTTTTATTTTGAGACATTTTGGAACTACAATTAGATGTATTCTATGCCATAGATATGTTCAAACAAACATCCAAGAGCCATCAACCGAAGGCCGAATGGGATCAAATGAAGCCCAAAATGAAGCCAACTCAAGTATCTAGCTAATCAACAAATCACAAAATTATTAATTTGTCTAGCTCTAAGCAAATTCCAATGAGAGTTGAAGCATAGTTTGGAGTCCAAGAACTAAAAATCTAATAGAAAATTAAAATTGCAAATGTGGTAAAGGCGAGTTGGTCAATGTAGTGTGTTTGCTTCTTGTACCCGAGTTCAAACCCTCCCTTACCTTACATTACAATAGGTTGAAATCACCTTTGTCAATTTGAGAACAAATTTGAAATTAAAATGTAAAGCAAACATGAATTTAATCATCCAATTATGGTCAATCAATCAATCTTTTGGAATGAGCACGAATAGTGAATACGCTAACCAACTTTCGATAAGCAAACGAATGGTCAATCCTTTTGACCATGAGCAAACAAAACCAACACTAGCAAGCAAACCAACCATCACAAAGACTATAAATTATCCATTAATTCGTCTGTGGTTGGGAATTACGTTTAATTATTTTAATTCCCACAAATTTTGTTATATGCATCATCAGTTGATGAGTTGAGTCCCATCAACTTCTCCTGCTGTTAAGTATCACATGATTATTGTCATTATGAGTTACTCTCAGCAGCCTCTTCACCACCCAATGCACGTAACGGTTTTCTGTGTTTTTTTCTTTTCTTCCATTTTATAACACAATCACCTCACTCATCCACAAAATCAAAATGGCAGCTTACACAACTTTCAAGCTCTTCCTTCTTACAGCTCTTCTAGCCTTGACTATGCCATTCTTAGCCACAAGTGCTCGCCCTTTGAATCCTAACATAATTCGGTCAAACTCGAACCTTGTAGCCTGGTTGAATTTGGATGAAGAATCTTCTAACTGCTGGGACTCTTTGTTTCAGCTCCAGTCATGTTCTAGTGAGGTTGTCATGTTTTTTCTTAATGGTGAGACTTACTTGGGTCACAGTTGCTGTGAAGCCATTCGGACCATTGAGCATCAGTGTAGGCCTGCCTTGCTTGGCACGCTAGGGTTTACCGTAGAAGAGACTGATGTACTCAAGGGTTATTGCGATGAAGCCGATCATGTTAAATCCCCGCCGTCATGATCCTACTAATGTAAAAGTTGTTCCTGGTTGGAAGAAGTTGGTCCCTTGAAGAATTTGAGATCTTCAATCAATAAATGTAACACATATGGGGTCTCTAGCCACGTTCGTTACTTAACTAGTAGGGTCTATTTTGTTCATGATCTTAATTATGTTTTAGCATGAATCAGTCGCAGTGTTTTAATGGCTTAATTGGTCTCACCTTTATGAATGTATTACTATTTAAGACGGAATGATTAGAATAATCAGTTTCTATCGAATTCTATATGCAAAGCACCATATTTTTCACTTAGTTACAACAAGGTAAAGGGGATTCAACAAAAAATCAATGATATGATTTTCCTCTGCATATTTTCTCAACTCTATATTCTTATCCATATATAGAGTTGTTAATTAAGTCTGGCTAAGATATATACACAAGAGGTTTATAACTTAAGTAGTTAAGAGTAATTATCCCTGTATGGGTCCTAGGTTTGATTTCCCGCTCGCTCAATATTGCTTGTACAAAAAAATAAAAAAAAAATTAATACCACTAAAAAATTATGTAAAAGTTACACCGAGTAAACGATTAACAATTAAATACATGACATGCTAAAAGAAAACAGGATATATACTGACCCTTTAAACAAAGAGTCTTACTTATACACTCAACATGCATCAATTCTCAGAAACAAAATACTGAGTATTCATCATAATTAAACATCACACAAATAATTGAAGGGATGCACACAAATAATTAACCACTTAAATAGGTAATCAATAAAGATCGATATTGATTAATTTAGATTATTTAGAAGAGGTGGTGGTGCTTCTTTCCATGAGACTCTTCCTCTTCTCTCTCTGACTCTTTCTCCTCATGATGCTCGTGGAAGGCATACCCACCCGAACCAACTGCCCCCGTTGCCCCAATCTCCTCCTCTATCCTGTGCCTGCGAGCATGCTCTGGGTCTTTCTTTGCCTCGTGCTTCTCATACTGCCGAAAAAAAAAAAAAACAACTTTATGGTCAAAGTTTCTCCTTTTATATTTTCAATAGTGTTTGAAAAAAAAATGGAAATTACATAATCATTATACTTATGTGAACGCAAAGTAGGATTGGCAATTATATATTTTGTCAATAAGATCACAAATCATGCGCACTAATATGCCTTTGAGAATGATCATAAATCCACAATTAGTATGCCTAATTAAAATAATAAATTAAATCAGAAAAATAGGGTTGAAACATTAATCTACCAATGCATAAGTGCCGGCAGCAGCAGAACCTAGCTCCCCAAGTTCCTCGAGATGTTTGTGGTGCTTCTCCTGCTTCTTGTAGTCTCCAGAGTCACGAGACCCATAGGTTTCAGACGTCTCACTGTGCTGTCCGCCGCGGGGCCCATCAGAAGAGTAAGCAGTGGTCTCGCCACGGCCCCCGTGTCCTTCTTCCGAGTAACTGTCTCCGTCGCCACCGACATTTTGAGTACGTCTCTCACTAGAGTAACTGTCTCCGTATCCACCGCCGCCCCCACCGGTACGACGTCCTTCACCAGAGTAATCAGTGCTGTCTCCATAGCCGCCGCCGCCGGTACGACGTCCTTCACCAGAGTAACTGTCGCCATAGCCACCGCCGCCACTAGCACGACGCTCTTCACCACCAGAGTAATCAGTGCTGCCGCCGTAGCCTCCTCCGCCAGTACGGCGTCCTTCACCGGAGTAATCCGTGTTGTCGCCATAGCCGCCGCCACCACCACCGGCACGTCCTTGAGAAGAGTAACCAGTGGAGTCGCCATAGCCAGTGCTGTCGCCGTAACCACCACCAGTGCGGCCTTGATCTCCATAACCGGGCTGAGAGAAGGATGAGGATTTGTCTTCTTCTCTGTCCTGGTTGAAGAGGCCGAGGCGGTGCTGTTCCTGGTTAGCCATGTTGAGGGGTATTTTGGGTATTTTGAAGAAAATGCGAGGATGAAGGAAGATTATGAGGTAAGGGGTGTTGCGTTGGGTATGCATGGTGATAGGGGGGCTTATATAAGCGTTGGATGTCCCAAAACTCTCTTTCTGGCTTTAATTTGTGGCTCTTCTCTATCACAAGCTCGTACGTAAAATATCCACCTAAAGTGGGGCTCTCTTGCTCTTGCCACATGCATGGCTACCTATCCATGCCTTGGTAGACGGTCTGGATTCGTTTGGATCTCTCTCTCTCTTCTCTCTCCCCCCTGAAGTGGGGCTCTCTTGCTCTTGCCACATCACATGATTTGCTAGTTATCCAAGCCTTGGTGGACGGTCTGGATTGTTTGGCTCTCTCTCTCTCTCTCTCTCTCTCTCTCTCTCGGCCGGTATGGAAGACATTTCTTCAAAAAAAACTTTTCACTTATTACACCTTGAAAACTAAATATATTTCTATTTATTGTCAACGGATGCCAGTAGGTTTCTCTCCCCCACTCCCCACCCCCCACCCCCTAGTGGCGGTTACATTAATTTAGGAAGTACTTCCCATTTGGATTCAAATAAAAATATTAGAAAATCAAATTCCTACCAAATCAAAATATGAAAAATCGGTTTTAGTGCAAAATACGATTTAGGCTAAAAATGATGGCTCATTAAGTCAATATATACTTCATACTAAAATCTCATAAAATCAAGTTTTCTTATTTGATGTGTAAGGAATAAAAGACGCCAAAAATTATCTTGAGAAGATGACTATTCCGAAAAACTATTTTTCATACTTAGTCAATATTGCACCTCCGCTAAAAAATTTATGGGTCCGCCAGTGCCCTCACCCCGTTGATGTCAGAAAGAAAAATAAAGGTTAATTTACCATTCTTAACCTGAACGAATATTGTATTACAAAATCATGCCTAATTTTTTTTTTTTAAATTTATAAAAACACCTATCAAATAGGTATCGAGCTTTCTCTCTATCGAACAAGATTTTTACCAAAAAATTGAGGGTGTAGAATTAATACCATTTGACCGTTTAGTCATTGAAAGCTAGATAGTTAGGGGTGGGCATCTTAAACCGAAATACCGAAACCATACCATAACCGTACCATACCATACCAATTTCATACCGTTTCATTTGGTATGGGAAGATATTTGGTACCGTACCATACCATACCAATAGAGTATGGTATAGTAGCGGTATCAAGATTTTGGTACCGGTCAATACCGTACCGTACTGAATAGTACTTAAATATAATTTTGATTGCCTTTGTGTGTTTGTTTATAGAGCCTTTTTCTTTGATTCATTTGATAATTAAAAGCTTTTTCTTTGATTTATTTGGCAAAAGTCATCTTTCTTCAAGCAACTCAATTAGTAATTTTTGATTTATAGGTGAAAAGGTTTTCATGATGAGAATATAATAAATAAAATAGTTGTAAAGTATTCAACCAAGACTCCTTGAGTGAAAGAAAAGAAAGAAATAGTATGTACTTTTATCTCTTAATAAAATTAGTGCCTATCACCATTTGATTTTAGGATTATCCTTGGACTCTTTACTTTTTGTTAGTAGAAAAGTCACTTAGAATCTTGATTAAGATGGAGGCTTTTTTTCTTTTGGTTAAATGGTAGGACTAAGCCGACAACAAACTAAACTAACAAGGAATGACCCTGGGCCGAGCCCTGCCTAAAATATCAGTAGCTAAAATATCTTTGAATTTGTAACTTAGGCGTCACTTATTTTGGTGAATGAATGTGTTGAATATTGAATTAGTTCATTTTTTAGTTGTGTCATTTTAGTGTCGAAATGGTACCGATACTGTACTGATACCGATTTGGCATGGTACGGTACGGTACAAATTTTAGCAAATCATAATTCTATACCGTACCATACCGATTTAAATTTCCGGTATCGGTAGTGGTACATGCTTAATACCATACTATACCGTACCATGCCCACCCCTAGATAGTATGATGGATTTAACATTTGCATAAAATTGAAGTACGCAATAAAAAATAGATATATATATATATATATATATATACACAAAGAGCTTTCATTGAGGGATCCCTCAAATAAGCTTATTTGAGAGACACTCTTGTAGGGCCTACTCCGGATTATATTTTACTAATCCAAACCTTCTATTTTGTAGATATTCATTCAAATATCATCTCTATAAAAAATCACTTCAATCTGATATAATTTGACCACTCAATTAAATAATTAAAATTTTAGTACCTTCTTGAAGCCCATGTTCATTGATTTTGTAAGACACAATTGGATGTCTAATCAGTTTTCGATTTGTCTAATTTTTTGTAAAGATGATCTATGAATGAAGACTTAAAAAATAGATTGTTTGGATCGTTGCAAAAAAATTCGTATGGTAGTGCGTCCCTCAAATAAAATTATTTGAAGAATCCATCAATAAAAGGGATATATATATACACACACACTAATCCCTTACATTTGGATACATAAACCCAAAAAAAGATTATAAGTTTTTCTTGCAAATAATTATGGAATATGGGTTTCTTAAATTCCATCGTTGTCATTTGAAAAATTCCAAGACAATAATCTATCCACCGCCTTCCCTTATCTTATGAGCCAAGGTGGCAAGGTATGTACTAAAACGTCATATTGATCGATTTGCAATGTGGGGGACTAAAATGATGAATTTCGAAAATTTCAAGTACGATTTGTGATAAGAATGATAAAGAGAGTTAAAATTTGAGTTGCACATTCACTCAAAATTATTATTGGGAGGAAAGAAGGTATAGGGTCATTAGAGTCAACCCCTCATTGCTCACTTGTAATGTGAGCATATTTTACTTTCATCATTGTTAAATGGAAAGGGTTTTTTAAGAGAGCTATTTAGTCATTTTTCCGTGATTTTGATGAAGGTAATACTTTTCATAAACAAAAATTCGTTATGTAATGGATGGCTACCCTACGTTTTGGCTTAAATGGCACGAAGAAGGAAGAGAAAGACATAATTGCTTTTATCATTATTCCCCGGGACCCTTTACTTCACATGAAAGAGACTAGAAGATGGATTTATACTATACGATATAAAAATTAATAAATTAAATATATGGATCCTAAATATATATATATATATATTATAATTATATGCGGTTTCGCTCATCTAAAGACTCTAATATCACGTATTCAAGAAATTCTTCACGAGAGTAAAATATCATATTCAATTAATTTAGTGAAGCCCCAATTTACTCCTCCATATAAGATCTTAAGTTTCCTCCTTCTCCAGTATCTCTTGTATAAAATATTATAAAAATAATAATTAATTTATGTTTATATTAAATGGCACTATTGTGAACATGATGGTCTCACGATTGAAAATCAAGTGCACAATATCCACGTATTGTTCTCTGATAGGGCCAGATACTTGCTAAGTCAATTTACTAAAGTTGGGATTGACAAAATAAATCGTGACCTTGATGGAAATTAAGGAGGGCAAAATACTTGCCTCACTCCCTGGAAATAAGAGCTTCTATTTTTCTGCCAATCACAGATTAATATGTATGTTGAGATTTTTGTTTTGGTGCTTTTTATGAATTATTTTTACATATATGTCAAATTGTGATTTGCACTAAGTAAGAATGTCTCCTTCCAAAGAAAGAGAGAGGCAATATCCTTAAGAAGAGGCTAAGATAACACCCACCACCACCACAAGAAGAGAACAATAATATTTTCTATCTTAGAAGAAAAAAGAAGACCAATTAATAATATAGAAATTAACATCAAGTAAACGATATTATTTATTATCAACAACGAGAAATAGATAGATACATAGCACTCATATAACAAGCACACATAAGCACTCAACAATTATAACATTGTTGAGATCAAACCTCACTCATAACAGATAAGTAAAATCACAATATATAAATATAAAATATAGTATTTATTTGTAGATTTAGAAGAGATGGTGGTGCTTCTTTCCATGAGACTCTTCCTCTTCTTCCTTTGCCTCTTTCTTCTCATGATGCTCATGGAAGGCAAACCCACCAGACCCAACTGCAGCTGCTGCAGCAATCTCCTCCTCTATCTTGTGCCTGTGAGCATGCTCTGGGTCTTTCTTTGACTCGTGCTTCTCATGCTGCACATCACATCACATCTCATGATCATTATTAAATTAAATAAGAGTTAATTAATTAGGATCTGGTATTTTAATTGTATTATATGTCTCATCTGGATACAATTGTTAAATGAAAATATCTTTATAATTTTGTCAAATTATTTCTGGGACAGATCTTAATTACATTAGTCTCAGAAAAACTTAATCCATTTGATACTTGAGAAGATTTACTCTTCACACTTCTCTTGTTATGTTGACAAGGCCTAAGGAGCTTAAAAGCATTCGCCCTGCTTCGTCGAGAAATTCTTACATACAACCGTTGTATACAATGATCTGCTTACTATGCATGATTAATTAGTTATTGGGAAATGAGCCTTGAAAATGTATGAATTTCTGACTGTGATCCTTCACATTTAAGGTTAATATATAACTAAAATCATGAACAAAATTAGAAGATTCATATATAAAAGGTGGTTAAATCCATACCAGGGCAAAAACACCAGCAGCAGCAGCCCCGGCCTCGCTTAGGTGCTCAAGATGCTTGTGGTGCTTCTCCTCCTTCTTGTAGTCAATTTCAGATTCATGGGTGCCAGTGGTGCCATATGCAGCGGTCTCCTTGTAACGGCCGCCATCTGAGTAATCAGCGCTCTCTCCATAGCCGCCACCACCACCGTAGCCGCTGCCGGGACGTCCTTCACCAGAATAAGCAGTGTTGTCCCCGTAGCCGCCACCACCATCGCCGTAGCCACCACCACCACCGTAGCCGCTGCCTGTACGTCCTTCATCAGAGTAACCACCAGACTGAGGGTAGTCTGAGGTTTCAATGGGTCTGTCTTCATCCTTGTGGTGGTGGAAGAGGCCGTGGTGGTGCTTCTCCTCAGACATGGCGGGGTATTTTGGGTATTATATCGGAAACGGGACGATGGAGAGCAAGATTAATATGAGAAGAGGTTTTGATGGTGTGAGACAGTTGGGTGCATGGTGGTGGGTATTTATAAATGCGCTGGTGCGAAACTTCTTTTCCTCGGCTCTTCACTCTCTCCTGTCGCATGCTCAAATATAACCTTAGGTTAAAAGTGGTTTGATTTTTTAAGGAAGGGGAAAACCTTATAAATGTCACATCTACAATTTCATCATCGTAAAACAAATATTTAAGAGAACTCACATCTCAATTTTTCAAAATGCTTAATTTGTCGTATGGCACTGTAACTCTATCCAAAATTCTGCGTGTGTTTTACATGCCACATATTCTAATTTAGGAATTTCGATAAATCAAAATAATATCTCTTTAGAAATTTTCTTTGAGTGACAAATTGAAATTATATATAAGTACAAGTGATATTTTTAAAATTTTTTCCTAATAATAAATATCTTAAAATTGGATAATCTTGATTTTGCCACGTGCCATGCTTTGGTGAACGGTTAGGATTTGCTGTCCTCTCTATAAATTGAAATGTAAAGTGATGGGTAGATACCCATCTAAGGTGGGGTATTATGATAACATTTTCTTTAATAAAAAGTAGACAATTGTATTCATATTATATGAGTTAAATCGTATTATATTATTATACTATAATGCAGAATGAGAGTCACAAAATGCCATCAAAATAATTCAAATCTAGTTTTATTTAAGAAATTCGTGGACTGAACTCATTGGTAGATAGACATGGCCAGAGCAGTAGCTTCCTTTATTGTTCGGGTCATTGCAGTTGTTAGATGTTAAGTTCAACGCGACATTTTTGGCATGTAGAAGAAATAGTTGAATATTAAATTCTATATGGAATAATTTTTATATATGTTATTTTATTTTGTTTTCATGATAAATAATCTATATATATATATAGTAAAAGTTAGAGAATGGTAAAACAATTAAAATACCAGAAAATACTTTTGGTTAATGTAAACATTAAGAATTGAAATTATTAATTAAATGAGAATAATATGGTAAATTCATACTTTTTCATATTAAAAAAATTAAAAATAAAAGAAAAATCAGATAAAAGGCCCTTATTTTTTTAATTCTAAAATAAATGTTAATTTTAAAAAAAAGGATCTCGCAAGAGCAGAAGCGCATGTGAAGAGGTTAGTCTATTAATAAACATTCAAGCATCTCATTGAACATAAACTTTGTCATTTGGTTTTTTTATTATTTTATACTAGCCTCTTCACACGCGCTTCAGCGCCTGTGAGATGCTTTTTTTTTAAAAAAAAATTAAATTTATTTTAGAATTAAAAAGATAATGGGTAATAAAAATAGGATTCTTTCTGATTTTTCTCTTAATTTTAATTTTTTTAATTAATAATTTCAATTCTTAATATTTACATTAACCAATGATATTTTTTGGTATTTTGAATATTTTACCATTCTCTACCTTTTATTTTATATATATATATATAGATATATATTTAAAATAGATAAAATTAAGCGTTCAGACACTAATCAGTAGGAAAACATTCCGGCAAGATTGCTAATTTGCTGCCCCCCCTTAATCCATGTTGGAGTAAGAGAGAGAATAAGTGGAGGAAATGCTCTGGTTGGGGCCATCTGGTAGTGAGAAATAATTCACAGATAAATGACTGTTGCGGATTGCCGTCTACTTCTCTTGGATCAAGTAATAGTTTGTGATAATTGTGATCAAGGTGGCTATAAAATTTATAATTTCATCGAAAACTTATGTTTTGTTACTGAAAACCTATGTTAATTAACCAATTTATTATAAACTTCAAGCTCTATAAAAATAAAAATGATTTGTAAGCATGTGTGATGTGTTAAGTTATGGGTGAGTGGTGAACATGGGACTTGCAGATCAGTAGTTTCAGGTTTGAAACTCGACACATTTTCAGTGTGAGAAAATCCGACTCCTTCAATATCGCTTATATTTAAAAAAAAATTATATAAAAAAAAAAAAAAAAAAAAGGTGTGGTGAGTGAACTGACCCAACTACTTATGGATAAATGGGTCCTCTTTGCATAAAATCTGACACGTTATCCAATCAAATTAACATAGTTGGATAGGTGTGAGGTGAGAGAGAAATTGAAACAGGACAAACACTAATACAAGATGATTTTCAGGGAAAAGGAGATAAACCCTAAAAAGTTGAGGTGGGAACCAAATCCCTCCTTTTCTTCTTGACTAAGATAATTTATTATGGCCGGTGGTGGAGCTCGTTTGAATGGCAGTTGGAGCTTGGGGTTGTGTCGGCAAGAGTATATTCACCCCCAGATACTCACTCCCTAGCACAGCTCATCTATGGCTATGGCCCACAATATGTTATCCAAGATTCAGAAATTCAACCAATAAAAGTGGGGGTAATCATGACTCTATAGGATCATGATCATCCTACACTTTGATGACTTCAAAATGTTGTGCATGTTATGTTAGAAAAAAATAATACACTTTGAGCTATGTATATGTAATTGATTTATCAGAAATAGCTTTAATTGAGAGATTATTCAAATAAGTGTATTTGATGAATATTTTTGTGAAGATAATTTTACATTGTATTTTAATTATTCGAATAATTTTTATAGATATTTTTTCAAAAATCATATCTCTGAAAAAACACTCAAATTCAAAACGAAAAATCGGAGTTTTAATAAGAGTTTTATTTGTACATGGCAATATCTCGGAACGAAAAATGGAAGACAAGCATGTGAAACACGACATGGTCCTCCCTTTCCCTAACCAAAACTTCTTTCAAAGAGACATGACATCCTTTTTAGTGTTGTTGTTGTGCTGTCGCGTTACGATTATTGGTCTTGTTCCTTTTTTCTTTGTTGGTCGAAGGTCTTGTTGCTTATGTGGTCGAAATTGAACCTTTCATTCTATCTTCTTTGTACTTTTCTTTTTCTATCCCTTTCCGATTTTCTCAAGCTGTCTATAACAATTTTATTTTTCAAAGTATCAGTTTATATTGTTGGTCTCCTCGACAAAAAAAAAAAATTGTTGGTTCTCCAAAAGTATAAGTAATTGTTGCACTGATAACAAAATTTATAAAAAAAGACGAGATAGCTTTATGTTCTTTTTCTTTTTCTTCTTGATTGAAGCTTTTATACATGTGATTGATACCTACAACAAAAATAATTTGCTCATGTGGATGTTCATTTGGAGACAGATGTTAGTTCCCATATGCTTGGTTTACCATTACCAATGATAGAAAAGGAGAACATAAATTATTCTGATTTTTTTATTCATTGTTTAGTGATCACTAATTCGCTACGTGTAATAATTAGTACTTCACAAAACAAATTGCAAGTAAAATATGAAGAAAACTAAACGTCAGGATTTGAAAATTGTAAAAAGCATACTAATCGGGTCTAACCCAGAGAAAAATGACATTGATTTGTAGACTAGTGGCCTCAGGTTTGAACGTCCATGTTACTTTGGTAGTGTGTGTGTGAAAATTCTCCCCATCCTTGTGATTTAGACTATCACTTATATTATAAAATATTAAAAAATATTAAAGCGTCAGATAGTTTATAAATAGTTAAAGGGACAAATCAAATATGATATTGTACACAATGAAATTTTGGTGAATTAAATTCCACTAAGTAAGAAATTAATTAGGGTTTGGGGGATTAAATTGTGGGCCCCATAATTCGCCCATGTGGCGTACGACTCATCAAAATCGGATTAGTTGTCAAAAGTGACACGTGTTGACAACCGACGGAGTGCATTAAACGGATTAAAGTGAAGACAAAATTAAAGGAAAGAATCTTATGTGATTGACTTTGATTTAAATCAAATATTAATCAAGTCAATCAATCGAAGAAAATTTGGTTAAATTGTCAAATTATCGGAATTGATTTTAATTTGATGAATAGGAGGCCTCAAGATGAAAGACAGGGGCAGAGACAAACCAAGCACTAAGAAGAAACAAAAATTAAAGCGTCAAATAGTTTATAAATAGTTAAAGGGACAAATCAAATATGATATTGTAGATAATGAAATTTTGGTGAATTAAATTCCACTAAGTAAGAAACAAAATTCAAACACCGGTTCCTCACTTTGGAAGAGCTACAAAGCACAACAAATACATGCCGATTCCTCTACCCTAGAAAAATTCAAACACCAAACAAGCCTTGTGCTACCTGTTTGATCAAGATCAAGTCTCTACGACCCTTGTATTAAACACAAATTTTCTTTAAACACTTTGGAGATTGAATAAGAGGATTTAATACAGAGATTGTAACCCTAAATTTCATTAATACAAATATTATTTTGTACATGTGTTCTTGTCTCATTTGTCGCAGAAAATTCGTGTTTACAAATTTGGCACGCCTAGTGGGACCATGTATGCCTCTCATCTCTTTCTCCAATTCCAAAATCACTCAACAAATCGAAAACGATGGCTTCCAAGAATATTCAAATCGCTCCCGCGACGAGAGGCAAAAGTGTGAGCGCTTCCTTCTCAAGCGGAGACTCTGCTGGGGTCGTCACCAGGAGTAAGGCCAATGCTATATTCGTAACTCAACATGTCACTTCCATACCGACTTGATCAAGCTAAGGCGAAAGATGTGAATCGAAGGCATGAGCTGGCTATCAACTTGGCCTTCTTGGGGGCAAAGAAGAATACACCCCGAGCGGATGAGATAAACTCTCGGAATGAAGAAAGGAGTTCTTCGGGTTCAAATAATTCAAGAGAACGTTCACTCTCGCCTGTTTTAGACGCTGACTCGAGCACATGCTCATACCATGGATCCCCGTCTGACAACCAACAAAAGAAGATTGTCATGAAACCCTCAGCGTCCATATGTGAGTCTTATTCTATGGCTATGCAGGTCATGGTGACATGAAAGATGTCTATTGAAGAACAGCTGGCCCATATAAGTGAAGCAGTCACGAAACTGAAGAAGACGGTCGAAGAGAAAGATGCGCAAATTGCTTCTCTCATTAACAAGTAGGAGGCACATTAGGATAAGGAACTTGGTCAAGACGTGCATAAGAAAGGACCACATCATGAAGCTGAATCCAGTGAGAAAGGATTGGGTCATGAAACAGAGTTGGGTGAGAAGTTGCATAGAAAAGGCGACATCGTCTCGGTGGGTTCTTTGTCGGTCCAACAACCTCAGGACATGATCGTGAAAACCATCAGGGCTCAATATGGTGGGCCTTATCAAGATACATTTATTTATTGCAAGCCTTACACCAAAAGGTTAGACAACCTTCGAATGCCAATGGGTTATCAACCTCCAAAGTTCATGCAGTTTGATGGAAAAGGTAACCCTAAACAACATGTTGCCCACTTCATCGAGATGTGTAACAACGCTGGCACTAATGACGATTACTCGTGAAGCAATTTGTTCGCTCACTCCGAGGCACTACATTCAATTGGTACACTGACTTAGAACCAGAGTCAAGTGATAGCTGGGAATAAATGGAGAGAGAATTCCTCAACCGCTTCTATAGCACTCATCGCTCAGTTAGCATGCTAAAGCTCACTAGCACAAAGCAACAAAAAAATGAACCTGTTGTTGACTACATCAATTGTTGGAGTTCATTAAGCCTCAACTGCAAAGATCGAGTCTCAGAGTTATCGGTGGTAGAGATGTGCATTCAAGGTATGCATTGGGGTCTGCTTTATATTCTTCAAGGGATCAAACCCCATAGCTTTGAAGAATTGACCACTCGTGCGCATGACATAGAGCTAAGTAACACTAGTCACGATGGAAGAAATGAAATAGTGAGTGATCATTGAAATGAGAAGTCATCGAGAAATGGGGCAGACTCTTTGAAGACACGCATCTTGGAGTCAATGACGATCAGTGCCGCTCCAATGAAGGTTTCCGCTTTAGGCAAGAAAGATGAGAGGAAGGCCGAGTCAACTCAAGATCAAGAACCACGATGACACATCCTAAAAGAAATGAAGGAGAGGAAGTATCTTTTTTCTAGACTTTGACGTAGAAGGCATGCTGGAAGACTTACTCGAGAAGAAGGTGATTGAGTTACCCGAGTGCAAACGCTCTAAAGAGATGAATCATATTAACCACCAAAATACTGCGTGCACCATCGTGTCATTTGTCACCCAGTGGAAAAGTGTTTCGTGTTGAAAGATCTCATCATGAAGTTGGCACAACAAGGAAGAATCGAAATAGATCTTGACAAGTTGGTAGAGTCAAACCATGCTACGATCTCATTTGTCTTCTCTGATTCGGCACCTTTGCCCTCACTTCAACCACTAGGGGCATTCTCTGAAACCCATCAACTCAATCTGTATGAGTGTGTTGGGGTGTTAAGTCGAAGTAGTGTCGATTCATCCGATGACGATAATGAAGGATGAACATTGGTCACTCAGAAGAAGTTACATAAGAAGAATGCATCTTTGCCAAGAACTGCTCGGTAAAAAAAATTTGTAAACAAAAGAAGTTCTTCTGAACCACCTAAAAGGCATAGAGGAAATAAATTGTCAAATATGAACAAAATGGTTTCAAAAGATGAACTTTTGAAACAAAGGTCACTTAGCCCCATCATGCTACATGATTTCTTCCCCAAAGGATTCTTCAAGAATAATGTGTCGAGCACCTCTCAAGGTGAAAAAAAAAACATAAGGAGGACACTTCTCACTTAGCTTGACACAAATTCAACCAAATGCTCCTTCGTCTGCACAACCCGAAACTACACGAGGCACCAAACGCTCATTCATTCACCTGCACGAGCTTAAACTGCATAAGGCACCAAATGCTCATTCGCCTGCATAAGCCAAAACTGAACAAGGCACTAAACGCTCCTTCGTTCGCCTGCACGACCCTAAATTGCACAAGGCACCAAATGCTCATTCGCCTGCACGAGCCGAAACTGCACAAGGCACCAAATGCTGCTTTGTTTGCCTGCACGAGCCTAAATTGCACAAAGCACCAAACGCTCATTCGTTCGCCTACACGAGCCTAAACTGTACAAGGCACCAAACGCTCATTCGCATGTTTGAGCAGAAACTACACAAGGCACCAAAAGCTCATTCGTTCACTTGCACGAGCCTAAACTACACAAGGCACCAAACGCTCATTCGCCTGCATAAGGCACCAAATGCTCATTCGTTCGCCTACATGAGCCTAAACTGCACAAGGCACCAAATGCTCATTTGCCTACACGAGCCGAAATTGCATAAGGCACCAAACGCTCATTTGTTCGCCTGCACGAGCCTAAACTGCACAAGACACCAAAACGCTCATTCGCCTGCAAGAGCCAAAAATGCACAAGGCACCAAATGCTCCCTCGCTTGCATGAGCTAAAACTGCAAACTAAAAAAAAAAAAGAAAAAAAAACCAAAAAACCAAGAAAAACATTGAACTACGTCGTGACTTGATCTCTTTTTTTCCTATAAGGGTACGTAGGCAGCTCATAAGACCACTTTGAGTTCAGTCACATGATAAAATAAATTTGGAGTTTCTCATTAGTTTGGCACTATTTGACTTCCAATTCGCTCCGTCAGGGCTACATTAACTTCTTTCGTTCAACATCAAGCTGGTACTCCTTGTTCACCCTTGTTATTCTTACACCATTCACTACCTTGGCCTTCGTCAAATGAATATCTTGCCTTGTTTTGTGCAATTTGTAATTTACCATGACCTATCCACTCCAAAAGCTTCACTATGGATCATTTCTTTGGTGAATCTTGAATAAATAAATAAATAAGGAAAAGGAAGTCTCTTTGGGAAAGTATTTGTGCTCGATCAAGTTGGGCGTCCTCCAATACGTAAAGCCTAAGCGCTTGAGTGGGTTATCACCAAATTGGAGAGATTGATCAAACTTAAGCGGTATAGGACGTCAACGTTCTTCACTCATACTCCAATATATAAAGTCTAAGCACTTGAGTGGGTTATCACCAAATCGGAGAGAGGAATCAAACCCAAGCGGTATAGGACGTCTATGTTCTTCACTCATCCTCTAATACGTAAAGCCTAAGCCCTTGAGTGGGTTATCACCAAATCAGAGAGATGGATCAAACCCAAGCGGTATAGGACGTCTACGTTCTTCACTCGTCCTCCAATACGTGAAGCCTAAGCGCTTGAGTAGGTTATCACCAAATCGGAGAGATGGATCAAACCCAAGCGGTATAGGACGTCTACATTCTTCACTCGTTCTCCAACAAGATCAAGCCTAAGCACTTGAGTGGGTTATCACCAAATCAAAGAAATGGTTCAAACCCAAGCAGTTAGGACCTCTACGTTTTTCTTTCGTCGTCGACTGGTGGATGCAAACCTCAACAGACCTTCACTTGGGCCACATGATGCATGTAACGCCTCACATATCCAACAAGATGAACTCCACCTTTTGAGAAGTCTCTGGCATCATGGTATTGATAGTTTAATCATCTCGGTTTGCGCTTCAAAAATCTAGCTGCGATCAAATCCTCAATTGCAACTCTAGGTTTGGCCCTTTTAGCAACATGTGCCTAGCCAAAAAAAAAGAAGAAAAATAATAAATAATAAATAATAAAAAGTTTCTGGCTGATTGCTTTATGGCCTCCTTGTCATGAGTTACATGTGTGGCATATTCCTTCATGTAAGAAAACATTGACCCCACTTCAATGGAGTATAGGAGCAACAACTTATCAACATCATCGTGCCAAGACGAGTTCATTAAGCATCGACCAAGTAACAAAGGAAAAGATCTGAACATGGCGATTGGCTCAGTGAGGTTGGGTGAGCACGGGCTCAAGGCTAAGAAGGCACACAACTTCAAGCAAGAGAAACACCACCAACCATGTGATTATTAGTTACCAAGGGATGCTGCCGACGTATTGAAAAAGATAAGTGGAAGCTTTGGTGCAGAAACCAAGCAAAAGATGCATAGGGAATTCCCTTGTTTGGGTCCCAAAATATTTTAATAAAAAATCAGGACGGGCATATTCTTTCCATTTTTGTTTTAGAGCATTCAAGATCATAATCCCTTTTGATCGAGACCATGTTTATTTGCCACGAAAGTAGCAAGACAAAATTGAGCACGAAATGTTTTCCCTTTAATTTCCAACGCATTCAAGGAAATTATGTGATGATACATGATCAAGCCATCAATTGTGCTTATGTAATATGGAATTTTCTTCACCACCACGCAAGATTGTTGATTTAGTTGGAGGCCTCTTCAAAATACAAGGATTTCTTTATCATATGAAACTATATGATCTGGAGTTCCGATGGTCCAGGATCTGGTTGTGCCAAAGCCCATGTTTAATGCACTCATGCAAATGATTATCGGCCAAGAGTTGATACCACCAAGTGAAAATAAAAATAAAAAATAAATAAAAATAAAAAAAATAAAAAAATAAAAAAATTGTACAAGAAAGGTCATTGCAACAATAGAAAGGTGATCGCCAACAAGAGTGGCTTCATCAAATTAAGATCAACTCTTGTAATTTACCTGTGAACAAAATGCATTCGCCATCAAGAGGGACTTCAAGTCACACTATAGATATGTGGCAAACACACATCTACAGTGCATTGTGAAGTGGAGGCAATTTGTAGACAATGAAATTTTGGTGAATTAAATTCCACTAAGTAAGAAATTAATTAGGGTTTGGTGGATTAAATTGTAGGTTTCATAATTCGCCCATGTGGTGTACGACTCATCAAAATCGGATTAGTTATCAAAAGTGACATGTGTTGACATCCGACGGAGTGCATCAAATGGTTTAAAGTGAAAACAAAATTAAAGGAAAGAATTTTCTGTGATTGACTTTGATTTAAATCAAATATTAATCAAGTCAATCAATCGAAGATAATTTGGTTAAATTGCCAAATTATCGGAATTGATTTTAAATCAAATCAAAATCCCACAAAACAGGGTCCTATAGAAGGAAAGCTATTTAGGTCAAGCATCCTGCAGGGACCTATAAATAGGAGGTCTCAAGAAGAAAGACAGGGGCGGAGACAAACCAAGCACTCAGAAGAAACAAAAAAATTTCTGCATTATTCACCTCACTTTGGAAGAGCCATAAAGCACAACAAATACGTGCCGGTTCCTCTACCCTAGAAAAATCCTAACACCAAACAAGCCTTGTGCTACCCGTTTGATCAAGATCAAGTCTCTACGACCCTTGTATCAAACACAAATTTTCTTTAAACACTTTGGAGATCGAATCAGAGGATTTAATACAGAGATTGGAACATTAAATTTCATTAATACAAATATTATTTTATACACGTGTTCTTGTCTCATTTGTCGCAAGAAATTCGTGTTTACAGATATTTCCTACGGGTAATTGAAATATTATGATAATAATCAAACGGTTAAACGATTTCCGATTTGATTATTTTATTTTATTTTTGTGAGGACATATAATGTAATGAGCAAAGATATTCTGATGAGCCTAACATTATTATTATTATCATTATTATATTAATTTATAATGTATTCAGATACAGTTGACCTGTGAGGTTGTAGCAATTTCCACAAATTGAATTATACCAATTGCCAGTGCAGACTGCAGAGTTGATTTCCATGGGCTACACGGCAACCATGATTGTGTGGTCACGATATAATGAAAGTGGCACATACAAATTACAATTTGCGCAACAAGAAAAAAGCTTGTGATTCTGTTGGGATTAATTCATTCGAAGTACAGAAATGCTCAACTTCATCTCTACATCTGCCTTATGTGTTGACGTGAGTCTCCTACTTAATTAAGGAGATTTATTTCCTTGATTAATTAAGTAATTTACTTTCTTATTTTTTATATAATTGATAAATTATTGTATAATTATGAGATACTTTCCTAATTCTTTACTGTATCTAATTCCTTATAAAGCCCATATGTAAACTCTTATATATACCTCATTATGAAGAAGAATAAATTAAACCTAATACATTCAAACCATATTCATACTTTAGCATCGTATCAGAGCCAGGTTCTCTTGTGACCTGTGCTTGCGTTCTTCTTGAAATTTAAGTGCTCTCCTCCCCTCCTTTTCAAGGGGGGAGGGGGAGTGAAAATGATATGTTTACTGACATATCCCCATTACCTTGACGTATTCCCATGAAGATACTGCATATTTCTTTACTCTGACGACCCCTTTTCTTCAGGGAGAGAGGGGGAGTGGAGAGAAGTTGTTTTGCCTCTAAACCCTTATCTCAAATTTATCATATTCAAATCCTCTTATCCATATCCCTAAACACATACCCTCAAATCTTATACACATACCTCTTAAATCCAATTCCTACATCAAATTCCTCACATTCTCATATCATATCTTACTTCCGATACGATGTCAGGAACCCCTACGATTCTCCATCTTATTGCAGACTCACAGAAGCATGCAGTCACTCCTATTGACCCAGCTACTCGGACTCCTGCTTCTATCACCACCACCAAATGTTCTACTTTTCATACGTCCTCTAAGACTAGATATTGCATATGCTGTGAGTATGGTTAGTTAGTTTATGCATTCACCCAGTGTGTCCCATAGGAATGCAGTTGATCGGATCTTAAGATACTTAAAGTCAGTAATTATTAATGTTCTAAAAAAAATAGAGATCTCGAAGTTGTTGAATATACAGATGCTGATTGGGCTGGCTCCATTACTGACAGACGCTCTACTTCATGTTACTTTACCTTCGTAGGAGGTAATCTAGTCACTTGGTAGAGTAAAAAATAAAATGTGGTTTCTCAGTCTAGTGCAGAAGCAGAGTATTGAAGAATGGCTAACGGAGTTTGTGAACTATTGTGGATCAGAAGACTATTGAAAGAATTGGGTTTCAAGCTAGGAAAGCCAATGAAATTACATTGCGATAACAAATCAACCATTGACATTGCCCATAATCCAGATCAACATGATCGAACCAAACATGTTGAAGTGGATAGATATTTTATCAAAGACAAGATTGAGAAGAAGATCATCCATCTACCATTCGTAAAATCAGAAGATCAACTGGCAGATATCTTAACAAAAGCTGTTTGTATGACAGGACCCTCCTCGAAATTTCCCCAAAACCAGGGCGAATCCCGTCTTTGTTCCAACATCTTCCCGATGCCGGGCCCACTTACTAAAAATCGAGACTCTCTACCAAAATTTTGGCAGAGTCTCCCCTGTGAATTGAACAAATCAACAAAATTCAACCTGCAAAAAAAAATACAGAATAATCCCAACCAGCAGCATTCTTTAAAGCGAATAAACAGTTTACAACAAAATGGCCTCTGGCCTCAAAATTCAAACCCTAACAGGGGTGATAACAGAGCATGTCTAAGAACTTCAATTTCAACAAAACAGAGTTCAAAGGGAAAAACATGAAGAAAGAGTCCTACGATGACTCAAGGCTCGGAAGCGCACGATCCGGCTTTGTTGCGAAGCTCAGTCAACTACTGGCTGGGGGGCGCAAAACAGAAAATTGTGAGTGGACAAAAATAAATTCAGTTCAGTGTAAACCAACGTAATATAACCCCACCGTTTAGAAAACCATGCAAGAAATCTCATGCATCTCAAAACCGTCATACTCAAGTATATATATATATATATATATATAATATATATCAAAACAAATCAATACCAGATGCCAAGTCCGAAATCCATAAAGAACGCTTTACAAAACCTACCATCCAAAAACTTATAAATCCCACAACCAAACTCTCGAAAGCGTACCCATTGGCACGATCGGCAAGGAAGTATTCACACCGAGAAACAAGAATGAATGAATAAATATAAATATATAATATAAGAGATATATATATAATATAAATATGACCATCACCTAGTTGTACCTGTTTGGGCCTAAATTTGGCACGCCAAAGTTCAAAAGACAGGCCCATGGTGAAATTAAATGCCCAGCCCAAAAACTTAAGGGTAACAAAATTAGGATCCAGACAGGTTGGGCTTCAGGCCAGGATGTCAAGAACAAAAAAAACCGGGCCCAAGAAAGATCAACGTGGAAACTATCACTTGGGCTTCAAGGATCAGCCCATAAATTTTGTTGGTTTTAAACCCAAGGGAATTAAAAACACACCCACCTGATTGCCTCAGCTTTGAAAAGTCAGCAATTTCAACTAAGTTAAAATATGAGAGGGACATCTCTGAAACACTGCCAGCAGAAGATCAAAACCCATCTGTGATCGGAGATTCTACTCCAAAAAGCAATACACCATCTTCCAAGGAATTCACGGGTCACGCTTTCTAAATTAGAACGGGAAACGGGGAGCTGTTCAGAAAATACGAAAGAAAAACCAACTGCCAAAAAAGCCCACACGGACTGTGGGGTTGATGGAAATAGAAAGCTGGGAGTAGGACACCAGGGAAGGGACTGCTTTAATAGGCTGTACGGAGAGCTTATCTGCCATGATTGATAAAATCCTTTTTTACTTTATATTATAGGAGATCATTTTACCGCCCATTATTTAAATTTGAAACCACCTCCCCAAGAGGGTCTCTTATAAAAACAAAAGTAGGCAAGGAAGGAAAGGACACTCAATTCATCAATCAAAAAAAATAAACAACAAGAAAACAACCAAAAGCTCACTTGGATTCCAAGAGAAACCAGCTTTAGATCAGAATTCCAAAGTTCAGACTTAGAAAATAAGTCTTCTGAAAACGAGATCTCTCTCGTTACAAATTTGGTTCAGCAAAAAGCCAAGGCAAGCAGAATTTGAATCTTCACAAACGTGGAGACCTCAGCGAACTTATGAAAAAGTCCTGCTCAAGCAGAACAACACTCGTAGTGCAATCCCTAGCCCACCAAGCCCTCGAGAACAGCCACTTCTGCCTCTTCAAACTGAAGAAGCTGCAGTTCTACCCACTAAAAGGCCTCACGAAGCGTGAAGTAAACATAAAGCTCTGCCAAAATCGAACTTTGGTATCGATTTATAGCTCAACCTAGCATTTGAAGGCACGAAGCAGTACGGACCGACCCAGATGTGTCCAGTCCAGCCCAAGCCAGAGCCTTCCATCCAAGCAGAAACGGAGTTCCGGCCGTCTTTTAACCTTCCTAGCGTCGATATGCATATTTATTGTTTTGTAAAAGGCAGTTCTGCCTAAAAAAGCCCAACTTCTATCAAATTTTTCTGGCCAGAACAGCCGTTTGATACTGAGATAAATTATGAAAGTCCTTACCAGTCTGAGGCAAGAAAAGAACTTACTTGGGAGATATTCCTCACCTAAATTCACAATCATCTGTTTTAGAAGTCAGTAACTTGGGGCGCAAGTTATCCACTCTAAAAGAAGTCTGCTAGAATTTACATTGCTAGCAGTGACACGCTCACACACCAAAGAAAGCTGACTTGTCGACCAACAAATGGTCTCCAAGCCAGTGGGGAACTTAGCCCTTCCACCTAAGGAGTAAACACGAAAACGGGTGAACAGTACCGGGAAAACAATCCAACCGGGGGATTGTTTGACTAGTCATCCTGGCTGAGTCCTCATGAAGAGTCCTTAATCCACCATGTGACTAGGGAACGAGCCGTCCGGGGGACCAACTCTCAGCCAGCACGTACCGTCGATAACCTCAAAACCCGTACGTCTGTCATCAGTCCTACGCGCGCAGACTACCCAATCAAGGGTCTACAGCAACATCCCGTCAAGGATGCCCCGAGTTCCGACAATTCCAAGTATCTCAAGTCTCCGTATCCAAGTTCCACATCCAGGGAGGTATATAGGGTAGTGCTTATAGCACTCCAAACTGACATTCTATACTCACCACTTTCCACAATCTCATCTCAACAACCCAAGTACCTCACACATAGCCAAATATATATAGAAATTCTCAAAATCCAAATATTCGTACTCAAGATACTCAAATATGTCAAAATCCAAAATATATTTCCAATACCTCATAAAAATATCACTTTCAACAATTTCATAAATAATATATTCAAAATACCATTTAAAATATCATGCATAATATTTCCCAAAATCCATATAAAATATACTTTCAATACCCAACTATGCCAAAGCACTATACAAACATCAAATTCAACTCATGAATATAATATATTCAATAAATCATTAAAAACATTATGCACAAATCTTTCATCAATAAAACCATGCATAAGATTTGAAAACAAAGTCCACTCACAAGTAGTCCCACGCTGCTTGACCCTGAGAGGGTCCCGCCTGCTGCGTATGCGTGGTCGGAGTACCTAATTCAGAATACGTATACGAGATTAATACAAAGCGTTTCGAATAAGTACTTTGAATTAAATATTCTAATTTCCCAGGTTTCTAGTAAGTGTACTAGGAACGAGACGTTCTAAGGTCCAACTACCCGATTTGGACGATGGAACAACTTCGGGAGACACTCGGTCAACCAGCGGTCAAACTTCCCAATTTGGGTCAACCGGGCCCACGGGACCCACGACCTCCGTTTTACAATCCGAAAGTCCCTAAAGGTTTCACAAGGTCTAAGATACCCGTATCGCAAGTGTAGTTCGAAACGGACGGTTAGATCGCTTACAATCGGACAATTGGACTGTTATTATAAAACGCAAACTTAAAGTTATTGAATCGGAACATCCGGGGTTCCGATTCACGATCCGTGAATTTCTATACGTTCCTAGGAATACCTAGAACAACATATTTTAATTAGGAAACGATCCAATGGTCAGAACCTATCGAACCCGGATAACGCACAATATGCGAAAATCCGTTCGATAGTCAAACGATGTCCGAATTGAGATCCGTAAAATCCTACGTGCTCGTGACAACCTAAGGATCTCATCGGGTTAATTTACACCCTCACCAGCCTCGCCCATGTGCCGCCACACTCGCCGGCAGCTCGTGGGTGTGTAGAGTAATCCCGGGAACGAAAAAACTCCACACTCGAGCTCACCATTCCTACCCTAGCTCCTACTCGGGGTCAGGATCACTTCCTTCAATTACGGGAAGGTCCAATTCGGGCGGCAACTGGCCGGAATTTCATTTTGAAATCCGGCCAAAACCTAGATTTTTTAATCGATTTCCTAGACAACGAATCGGTCCAAACTTATACAACAGTCAGCTAGGACTTGAAAAATGGATGAGAAACCATACCTCACCCGTCTGAAATAGTGGTCGGAGGAGAGAGAACGAGTGACTGGAATTTCAGACGAAAACCGGCCTGAAATTCGTATTTTCCGACAACGTGGCTGCAGCTGACGGCTGGAGGTGGGTCGGGGAACGTCGGCGAGATCTGGCCGGATGTTTTGGGTCCGGTCTTGAGGCTGGCCGTGGCCTGTGACGGTGGCCGTGCGTTTTGCAGTCGAAGGAGGAGGAGGGACGACGCGGGAGAGAGAGAGAATGGGGAGAAAGAGAGAGAGTGAGGTAAAACTGGAAAAATCTGATTTTTACTCTAACCCTTTTTGAAATATTTACAGTTTTGCCACTAATAGTGTTTTGCCCGTAACTTTTTCGTTACAACTCCGATTCAAGCCTACCGCGTGTCTACAAATTCGTCTCAGTACCACCTACCTAAAAATTCCAGTCACTGCCCCAAACACTTTTCGGACAAGAAAATGACCAATTTACCCCTACCCTAAGGGTAAATTCGTAAATTCACTTAAATAATTTAAAATAGAAATTAAATTTGGAGTCAGGGTGTTACATTTAGCAGAGTATTTCATGACTCACTTACCAAGTTGGGCATTGGTAACATATATGCACCAACTTGAGGAAGAGTGTTGACGTGAGTCTCCTAATTAATCAAGGAGATTTATTTCCTTGATTAATTAAGGGATTTACTTTCCTATTTTTTTATATAATTGATAAATCATTGTACAATTAGGAGATACTTTCATATTTCTTTACTGTATCTAATTCCTTATAAAGCCCATATGTAAACTCTTAATACCTCCTTATGGAGAAGAATAAATTAAACCTAATACATTCAAGGGAGCTTCACTAATATACCCAAAATAAGGGCTGAAATTATAAAAAATCTCACATGGATTGCACTTTAGAAACACACCCAAAACTCATTTACTACATAAAAAATTAGTGTTTAAGTTCTTATAAATTACATGACTGCCTTTGATCAATTTAAAAAAGAAGACCAACACAAAAAACTTAAATAGCACCCAAAACAAGCCCAGCCCAATTTTATAAAAAAACTCAAACAATTCATTACAAACAAAAGGTCTTGAAAACCGTAGTTTCATTAACGTGTCATGTTAATTAATCATTGTAATGTTCTACACCTTTATTGTCATGTTGATTAATTGTTGTAATGTTCCAGTTTAGGGTAATAACACTGCTATGTCATGTTGATTAATGACTATAATGTTCCAGTGTAGAGTAATAACACTGCTAATTTCCTATAACATCCTATTTCTAATGCATGTTTATCCCTGTACTGTTCCAGTGTAGGGTAATAACACTGCTAGTTTCCTATGATATCCTATTTCTAATGCATGTCTGCCCATGTAATGTTTCAGTCTAAGGTAATAACATTGCTATTTTATTGTCATGTTGATTAATGGCTGATGTTCCAATCTAGGGTAATAACATTGCTAGTTTATTGTCATGCTGATTAATGGTTGTAATGTTCTAGTTTAGGGTAATAACAATACTAGTTTCATATGACATCCTATCTCTAATGCATGTTTACTCTTGTAATGTTCCAGTCTAGGGTAATAACACTGCTCGTTTCCTATGATATTCTATTTCTAATGCATATCTACCCCTGTAATGTTCTAGTCTAGGGTAATAACACTGCTATTTCCTATGACATCATATTTCTAATGCATGTTTACCCCTGTAATGTTCTAGTCTAGGGTAATAACACTGCTAGTTTACTGTCATGTTGATTAATGTTTATCATGTTGCTATTTCTAATACATGTCCACCAAAGAAAAGATGAAGAAAGAACAAACCAAACCAACTCAAAACAAGCTGAGCCCAGATTGTTAATACTATTATGTCATAGAAGTATATTGTTAATACTCTGTCATAGAAGTACATTGTTAATACCCTATCACAGAAGTACATTGTTAAACAAAAATGAGATTCATAACTGAAATAGTAACAAAAGTTGAATCGATCATCAAAGCTTCAAATACATTTCGAAAATCAACTAAAATCCGAAGAGAAACACATAATTGAAGCAAAAGATCAAAAATCTCAAGTACAAACCAAACGACGACGACGACGACGACGATGACGACGATAACAACGACAACGATGTGGCGAAAGAGGAGTAGAGCTCGAAGATGAGGAGTAGAGCTAAAAGCATCTGATCGAGGTTTGTTCAAGGTCTTGAACAATCCGAAAAAAAGAAAAAATCAATAGAAGCACGATTTTAGAACAAGAAATTGAAGGTGAAATATTGAAAATTGTAGATTAAAGATGAATAATATAGTTGGACCTGAGACTGAGCTTCAATGGAAGCTCCTCTTGCTCCAACACCAGAGAAAACACCAGCGAGAAAGGAGAAAATAAATCTGATTTGATTTTTTGGCAGATTTGGTTTTTTTGGCAGATTTGGTTTTTTGGCAGACATGGAAATATTTGGTTTTATGGCAGATCTGATTTTCCTATCTTAAATCCATAGTACAAGGACAATATAGGTATTTAACACATACAAATAAACTAAAAAACAACTATTAAATTAAAAAAAATTGATAGCTGTCAATTTTTGAATTGTTTTTGGGTGTGTTTATAGTTTTTAAACGGTGTAGGGTTTCTTTATAAAACCATGTCTAAGATTGGGTATATAACTAAATTTCTATACATTCAAACCATATTCATATTTTAGCATTGTGTATGCTTGTAAATTTGAATTTTGCTTTCCCTTTTGTGAAATTATGTTACAATGAGAAGAACATAAATAACAAGTTATTCTAATGTTTTGAAGGCATATCTTGCAATAGTCACTAAAAGATGATCTATGGATCATTATGATGTCTTGCCATTTGTCATGCTAGATGTATGCATGCAGAGATCTGTATCACTTTCATGACCATGTAATGTATATGAATGTGCAAAATTATTAGAATTACGGTAGTTCTCCCATGATTTATGACTAAACAATCTAATAGTTTTCATGTGTACGTTACCAGCGAGAAAGAGTCAAAGTAGTGGCTGCGTCGTGTCGAGGCAATTCAAGCTGGTTGTACAAAGTTTGTTTGTTCACACAGGCAGCATGATTTGGGGGTGGGTTGCTTTGCAAGGTAGTTACTTAGTTTGTTCGTCACACATGCGTGATAGTACTCAACTCAACTACGAAAAACTATTAAGGATTATGCCTGCTTGTTGGGATGCCAGCTGCTTTATTGCTGCAGGTGATTTTCGTTTACCTCAGTAATAAGTTACTTAGGGCCCGTTTGGTATCCTACTTCATGAATTAAACTTAATTTTTGAATGTTGGTAGGGGGAAGATACTACAAACAGGATAGTCCATTCTTGAACCAAGAATCCTGAGATCACAAGACAAGCCGATTTCTGAATGTTGGTAAAGGGAAGATGCTTCCAACAGTATAGTCCATTCTTGAACCAAGAATCCTGAGGAGATCACAAGACAAGGCGATATCATAATCTCTCTCTCTCTCTCTCTCTCTCTCTCTCTCTCTCTCTCTCTCTCATGATGATGATGATTTGGTTGTCAGACTCAGATATATTTGTGAATAGGAAATGAAGCATAGATTTTGTTAGTAGATATGTTGAAATATCATTGTTAAAAAATTTTGATGATTTGGTCATGCAATGTTGATGTTGCCTTTCAATTTGATGCTTAGGAAATTCATCATATCTTAAGGTCAGTCCCTAATGTTTTGGGCTGATTTCCCTCATGCTTTGTTAACAGAAATGCACTGACTAGGTTATCAGATACATTTGGAATATCGTTCCTGAAATATGAAATTTGATTATTTGGTCATGCCATGATGATTGTATCTCATTCATGATGTGTGTATTTTTTGACAGGATGAAAAGTGCCCTCGAGGTTATCGGCTGGTTGGAGATGTCTGCTATGAGGAGATCTGCCAGATTGCTTCACCAATTACTCCAGTACCAGCAACAACAGCTAACAGATCAGAAGCACACTTAATTTAACACATCCAGATGTACTTCGACAAGGAGAAGAGTAGCCAATTGACAGACATGATCTTCTACGTCAAAGCATAAGCAGCCAAATCCAGAATATTAAACAAACAAGATTGCAATCAATTCGCGCTTTGAAATGGTCCACTCCAGTTTTTTTTTTTTTTTTTTTTTGCAATTTTGTAGTCCTAAGAATTGAAACTTGAAAGGTGGAACAATTTAGTCCACAAATTCACTACAGATTCAACATTCTTGTTAGAAATCAAATAGATATTGACAGTACGAGGCAGAAGATGAAGCATTTAGTTTTAAAGTTGCCAAATAACAATATAATCACCCGGACTTTCATTACCATACACATTCACTGGAACAAACAGAAACAATTGGTGCGATGCCTCTAAATAGAATTTGATGTGAAACATAAACAATACAAGAAGAGTACTGCTAAACGAACCCTAAAATTAACTGAGTACATCCTATGATCTAAGTACACCCTAATATTTTAATTAAAATGTAAAATTAACTAAGTACACCCTATAAAACTATCAAAAAAACCTATGATACACCCTAATACTTGTAGCATTATTTTATAGTTGATTTTCAGCTTGATTTTTTTAATAATGTTTATAAATCTTTGACTTTTCATATGGATTTATGCTTCTACTAAAACTGTTGACACTTTTTTGCAATTCCAATTTCTTGCAATCACCACATCTTTCATTAAAAACACAATAGGACAAGCAATCTCTTGATTAGGGTTGAATATGGTTAGTATGGTGTACTTATTAAAATTATATTTGTTTCACAATTCCATATATCCTTTTTGGTCATTTTATATTAGGGTAAATCAGTAATTCAATATATACTTTTATAATAGGGTGTACTCAGTTAATTTTAGGATTTGTTTAGCAGCACTCTACAAGAATAATCACAAAATGAGATCTTTGAAGTCCTGAAAGATCAACAAGGCCCAAAATATTTATAACAAATAGAAGAAAAAGATAGCAATAAAAAGATCAAACAGACTCAGATAATTACCTTGGGCCGCTCCATAGAGCTTCCAAAGTATCCTACTCCAAAGGATAAGGAAGAGAAAGCAGCTGCAATCTCTATGGCTTTCAACTTTGGAGAACTTCCTGAAACCTAAAAAGCAACATATAAATATACAATTCTTTCAGACAAACATTCCTGTACAAAAAATTTATAAAAAAAAAATTTGTTTCAGACAACTAATTCTTTCTGACAACTAACACAAAAGGTTCTAGCTTGGAACTCACTGTTGTGGGATCATCAGCTTGCACAAGTAGAATTCCAGCACTTCTATCAGTACAATTGTGATTACTCTCTTGAACAACCGAGCGCAAAACTTTCATGCAAGCAGAGGCAGGACCTGCCTGTGAACTAAGCAATGGATATGAAAGTCAAGTTTACATACTGGCTTCATCTGGACAAGAATAGACATGGTATATAAACTAAAAAACTCATAGACGTTGTAGATCATCCCAGCTGATATTCTACAGTGCTAATAATACCTTTCTTTTATAGGGTGCTAATTATGACTTTGAAAAATCATGACCACTCCAACTTTGGCAGGTCCAATATGCAATAAAGCTGGCTTCTTGGTGTGTGTGAGTGTGTGTGTCCGAGAGAGAGACAGAGAAGCTATCTTCAAGTCAAGGAAAATTTAAAAAAAATTGTTATATAGTAATACGACAAACATACAGTGACAAAGAGACGCAGCACTCCCGAGCTGCAAATCCTTTCATTAGATATTCTCCAGCACCACTTACACAACAGCCAACTATACATGGCGCCACAAAAAAACCTTTGGAGGATGCCCAACAGCCTGAACCATGCATTGCTGCTAATCCCACTCGCCCACTAACCTGAATTATTATTATATTTTTTTTAAAACAAAAACCTGTTAGGTTATTAGTCACTACAAACAGACGACAAACAAACGAGTGCAAATTATTAGAAGTATCAGTCACCTTCAGTGCAATACCCCCACTTAAGGCACCAGAAGGTATTTGTCCTTCGGTGTCCACACAAATAACTCCAACAGTGTCCATGATGCAATCCTCTTACGATCACTTATGGAGAAGTATAATCCTTTAGTTCTTTTTCTTAATAAGGTCATACGAACTACATAATAAAATTAATAGTAAATTGAGCTTAGACCCATAAAATTCATTTTAAATCACTTACAACCTTTTCCTTTAGTTTTCTATTTAAAATACCCAATTTTTTCAAATAATACCTAATGACTAGGATCCAACCAAGCAAGTTACCTAATATGACTTAAAATCTGATTTATTGTAGTTTTCTGATTCCAAAACTACCCCTATTTATAAGTTAATGTGTTATGGGAAGTGTAACTAATGACATCCGTTGAATTTGAAAATATCTCTAAATAGTTGTAATGGATATAAGAACTAATTTAGACACTTATTTGAAATTAAATATTAAATTACACATTAAAGTATTAGTAATCTATTTTACGACTAGTAATCTATTTTTGAATTAATGGTGTTTTCCTTCTATGAATTACGACTAGTAATCTATTTAAAGTATTAATAATATAAATTCAATATTAAATTTAAGAATTAATGTTGTTTTCTTTTTATGAGTTGTACAACCAATATTCTTTGTTATTATAGTTTTATAAATAATAGTGTACATTCTAATTATGTTGAAAAATAATTTCATAATCTATTGATTGTTTTGTTTTTAAAACATTTTTTTTAATGAACCTATTTTTTCTCCAAATATTGTACCTATTTTTTTCTTTATTACTTGTTTTATGAAAAATAATTTGATCATCTTTTTATTGTTTGTTTTATGAAATCAATTTTTTTTAAATGAGCCTATTTTTTCTCTCAAAATAATGTACCTATTTTTTTTTCTCTAATAATGTACCTAGTAAAACAATTTACCTAGTATAATGAACCTTTTTTTTTCCCTCTAAAAATGTACTTATTTTTTTCTAAATAATGTACCTATTTTTTCTCTCAAAATAATGTACCTATTTTTCTCTCAAAATAACGTACCTATTTTTTCTCTCAAAATAATATACCTATTTTTTTTCTCTAATAATGTACCTAGTAAAACAATTTACCTAGTATAATGAACCTATTTTTTTCTCTGAATAATGTACCTTTTTTTTTCTCTAATAATGTATACCTAGTATAATGAACTTATTTTTTTCTTCTAAATAATGTACCTATTTTCAATTTATAAAAAATGTGCATGAATTTCAGTTATACAACGTACCTATTTTCTATAAATTATTGTGTACCTATGTTTAATTTATGAAAAATGTATGAAAATTTCAATTACAAAGTAATTGACCTATTTTTGTTAATTTTTTTGGTCAATAATATACCTATATTTTTATTGACAGGACCCTACCCAAATTCCCTGTTGGAATTCGAGCCGAACCTTGTTCGTGATCGACACATGGCTGGTGCCAAGCACAAATGACCTAGTTGCCCTTCTAGTTACAAACTTACTTTCATTTTTGCCTTGACTTCCACCGAAAATTCGGCAGAGTCTCCCCTGTAAATTGTTCAATCCCAAAATCACACCTGTCAAAACAAGCATTGTAACACCCCGACCCCAAATTTCCCCAAATTTAACCCTTATTTAATTATTTAATTATTTAAGGATATTTTAGTCATATTTTTAACCAGAGAGAGTTTGGGACCGTGACTTATATTTTTGGATAGGTCGTACTGAGACGAGTTCATAGACACGTAGTGGGCTCGAATCGGAGTTGTAACGAGAGAGATATGGTCAAAAGAAATCCAGTGGCACAATCGTAAATATTTTGAAATGGGATTTTTATAAAAATCTGGGTTTTCTCTCTCTCTCTCTCTCTCTCTCTCTCTCTCTCTCT
>NC_034016.1:2935390-3146062 GCF_000346465.2 Prunus persica | reverse complement strand
CCCCGACGACATCGGCCGCGCTCAGTCGCCGAAAAATGGCGATTTTGCCTGGATGTCGCCGATCTTCATGGCCGCCGATCTCCCTCTCCGGCCGGCATTTCTGGCGATCAAGGTATGGAAATTCATCCCTTCTGCATGCTCTAGCTGATGGTTGGGTAGGATTAGATCGATTCTTAGCGTAACCAATTCGATTTTCGAATTGAAAATCGGCCGAACTTCGGCTGCCGTGATCGGCCATTTCCGGCCACTTTTTGGGGTAGGTTCAAGAACAAAAGTGGCTCCAAATAGGGTGTTATACCTAGGGTAGGAGTTTGGAGCCGTGGTTTTGAGATCTTCCGGCGAAGCGTTATCGCTTTGGGCACCACGCGCTGCCGGCGCGTGCGGCGGCGCGTGGGCATGGTGGAAAAAGTAGCACTGTGTTCCGATGAGATCCTTAGGTTGTCACGAGTGTGTAGGATTTCACGGATCTCAATTCGGACGTTGTTTGACTATCGAACGGATAATCGCATATTGTGCGTTATCTAGGTTCGATAGGTTGGGACCGTTGGATGGTCCCAAATTTAATATATGTTAATCTAGGTAATTCTAGGATCGTGTAGGAATTCACGGATTGTGAATCGGAGCCCCGGATGTTCCGAATAGTAATTTTACAGTTTATATTTTATATTAATTGTCAGATCGTGCGATCGTGAGAAATCCGACCGTCCAATGTGAACCAAACTTGCAGGACAAGTGTCCTATACCTGGTAGAACCCATAGGGGTCGTTTGGTACACAGGCTTGGCTTGGACTAAATTTAGTACCATGTTTGTTTCATTAAATTCTAGTCTTAGATGAGATTGCTAATACCGGGCCCACCAAAAATACCTCATTAGGAGGGGACTACTAAACCCATGTAGAAAGGGAGGATTAACTAGTCCTATGTTCACCAATGTATAAGATGCATATATTATATTGTAATACTAATAACATATATTATTATTATTATTATTATTATTATTATTATTATTATTATTATTATTATTATTATTATTATTACATACACATATACTATAATGTACATATATACATGTATATACACATATACATGTATATATATATAAACACATATATACATATATAATATATATATAAATACATATAGATATATACACATATATTATTATTATAATATACTCATATACACATACATATTAATATTACAATAATACATACATGTATACATGTATATATGTATATGTACATTAATATATATAAACACATATATACATATATAATATATAAATACATATAGATATATACACGTATATTATTATTATAACATACTCATATACACATACATATTAATATTATAATAATAGCATACATGTATATATGTAATATATATAAGTATATATACATATATGTGTATATATATTATACCCATGTATGTATTATAATATACATATACACACGTATATACACATATACATTATATATTTATACTATATGTATATATATTATAATATACATATATACATGTATATTATTATTATAACATACCCATATATATTATCTATTATAATATACATATATATATGTATATGTATTATACCCATGTATGTATTATAATATATAGATACGCCTATATACACATATATTATATACATGTATATACGTATATATATGTATATTATAATATATAATATATATACATATATTATATATATATATGTATTTTATAATATATATATATAATGTATATATATACATATGTATTTTATAATATATATAATGTATATGTATATATACATACATATATAATATACATATATACACGTATATACATGTATATTATTATTATTATTATAACATACCCATATATATTATATATTATATTATACATACATATATATAAATATATGTATATGTATTATACCCATGTATATTATAATATACATATATACACCTATATACACTTATATATATGTATGTACGTTTATATTATTTAAAATATATAATATTATTATAATATACTTATATACTTGTATATATACATATATATATATTATATGTATGAATATATACATATATATTATATATATTATAAAATACATATATACATATATATATAGATATTTTTGAAAAAATAAAAAAAATTCTAGTCCTAGTCCCAGCATACACCAAACGCAGGATAAGTGTTATCCAACTTAGACCAAGCCAAGCCAAGCCAAACCAGTCCCTAAACATAGTCCATGCCAAGACAGTCCTGTGTACCAAACGAGCCCTTTCGGTTCGGAAATTGGAGGTCGTGGGTTCTGCAGGTCCGTTTGACCAGGGTTAGAGTAGTTTGACCCTTAATTGACCGTGAGTCTCCCGGAGTAATCTCACCCTTCCAGGGGGGAGTATCGGGAGCTAAACTATTGTGGAGGGTTACACAATATTAGAATTATTTATATAATTATATATGGTTGTACAAGGGTACAACAGAGTCTAGAATGTCAGTTTGGAGTGCTATACGCACTACTTTAGGTACCTCCCCGAATTTTGGATTCACTACAAGCACCACCAAGTGAAAGTTAGGTCCCACGTGGCGTAGGTTATCCGGCGTTGGGACAGGCCCCATACGTGGCGTTGGTTGTACCGGTGTATGGGGAGATTTGTAATATGATATTCAGGTCTCACGTGGCGTAGGTTATCCAGCGTTGAGACAGGCCCCATACGTGGCGTTGGTTGTACCGGCGTATGGGGAGATATTGTGATATTGTGTTGAGGTCGCACGTGGCGTAGGTTATCCGGTGTGTCGACAGACCCCATACGTGGCATTGGTTGTACCGGCGTATGGGGAGATTTGTGATATGAAATTGAGGTCCCGCGTGGCGTAGGTTATCCGGCGTTGGGACAGGCCCCATACGTGGCGTTGGTTGTACCGGCGTATGGGGAGATATGTGATATGATGTGCAGGTCTCACGTGGCGTAGGTTATCCGGCGTTGAGACAGACCCCATACGTGACGTTGGTTGTACCGGCGTATGGGGAGATATTATGATAGTATGGCATGGTCGCACGTGGCGTAGGTTATCCGGCGTGTTGACAGGCCCCATACGTGGCGTTGGTTGTACCGGCGTATGGGGAGATTATTTGAAATACAGAGAAATGAAATAAGGTATCGCCCAAATGTGGAATTGGGTTTTGGGAAGAACTACGTGTGGCTTGATCCCTCAAGGAGGGTACGTAGGCAGCCTAAGGTTATTAGGTACAGCCGCAGACTAAATGTTAGTCATAAATTGTATTTGGATTGTTTGGTAGTGTGTTGAGAATTTTTGGAAGGCCGAAGGCCAATTTATGTGAACTGCATGAAATTATATTGTGCATGCTGCCAGTTGTGGATATTAAATGCGTTTTTATGCAGGTTGAAATTTTGAAAAATGTCCAATTTATAGGGGAGACTCTGCCGAAATTTCGGCAGGGAGTCTCGGTTTTTAGTAAGTGGGTCTGGTATCGGAGTGATGTCAGGAATTCCAAAGGGTTCGTCTCGGGTTTTGAGAAAATTCGGGGCGGGTCCTTTCAAGCATATATACACAACCCAACTTCCGGCATGCGTATATATATACAATCAACAGTAAGGTTCGAGCCCAGGGGCAATATCAAAGCATCTATACAGATTAATTTACAAGAAGAACATTTGGAGGGTTAAGGACCCTACAATAGGCTGAAGAGATGCAGGAAGCGGAAACTGCCCTGTGGTGACTTTCAGATGCACGTCTACGGCCTGGGGGCGCTAAACATTTAAAAGGTGAGTGGACCCAAAAACAAAGTTTTAAGAAAAATAGCATAAGAACATACTAACCCCACTGTAAAAACAGTTACACAAAACTAATTCATCCTTTTAATCATATACATACTGAAATCAATGCACCCATATATATATAAATATAAATCAATCATACTCATAATCATCTTTAAACTCTTAAAAGCATTGAAATCAGTTTAAAACTACCACCTAGGTGTACCCCTTTAATTCTGTCAATTCCTGATAATCTGTCAATTTTCCTAGCAGGTTTCGGTGACACAAAGTCAACCCGAGCCGCAAACTGGCAGAATTGAGGGGACCGTAGTAAGCCTGATCCGCAGTCTTGGCTCCCACGATTCCGGCGTCCCCGAAACTCGTGAGGCAGATGTCAAGCACGCTGACAAAACTGAAGGCAACCTGGATGTCCGTGGACATCGTCATATCCGAAGGCAACCTGTTTCTATAACTGGGTACCTAAGGTGGCTTAAGAAAATCTAAAATCTTTGAAAAATATGATAAATAACTGAATTTCTGTTAAATCTAGAACTTTGCTGCCATTTATTTGTTATTTAGCTAAAATTTCCTTTTCCTATATCCATAAAAGATATCTCACTCGGTCGCATGTGAATTCAAAACATTTAAAAGCATACATCAACTAATAAAACACTAATCTTTGAATAAAACTGATTCAAGATCAAATACTGTAACTCAATAGCATAAATTCATTTATGAAAATAAAGAGTCCACTCACAGCTGGTCTGAGCTCGCTGGACCTTTTGGAGGTCCTTTCTGCGGGTCAACTGGTGCTCGAATGCCTGATTCAATTACCATAATAATATATATATTAATAAAACTGCTCGATATAAATATTTAAATAAAATCCTAGCTCCTAGAAGTGCATGCATCCAATTAAAGTTACTCCTATGCCCACATTAACGTTCCTTTAAACCTAGGACACAAGTCCCATGAGTCTGGTCTGAAATGGACGGTTGGTTTGGTCACAATCGCACGATCAATGGTTCAAAACCATTGAACCCGAAAATCACACAAGATGCGAGATCCGTTCGGGATTCAAACGTTATCCAAATTAAGATCAGCGAATTCCTATGCGCTCGTGACAACACGAGGATCATTCTAGGATAAAAACCTAACATTGACACCCCGGTGACGCGCTGCCACGCGCTGCCACCGCTAGTGGGTGCATTGAGCAATTTTTCGGCTATCGAAAAACTCCAAACCGCCAGCCAATAATCACACCTACGGATTAAGCACATCAAGGGGAGTAACTTTATACCTTAGCTCGACGATCAATTCAAACTTTAAAGCTCTCGAACGAAGCTTTCTGTCTCTTAAAAAATCTAAAAAAATTTAGTTTCAAAATCAAAGAAATTGGAATGGATTCACGTTGTGTTTTGAAGGAATAACACAAAGGGAAGGTAGGAGAGTAGTTTGGGTGCAATTACCTGAGCTATGGCGGCTGGAATCTGTCGGAAAATACCTCGAACTTTCTGGGTTCGAAGCTGCCCCTTTTTGGGCTCAATTTTGGCTCGATTTTCTGGTTGATTCGCTTGGAATCAAGGCTGGATATGAGTATGTATGGGAAGAGGAGAGAGAGGTGAAGAGTTTGCAAGTTGTGGCACTCGATTTGGTGGCCAGACAGAGGAGAAATGGTTGTCTGAAAATGGTTGTTCGAAACATTCTCGAGAGGAAGAAGAAATCTGGGTTTAAAACTAAGGTTTTCCAAACCCACAATAGCCAACTGAAGTTGATGTGCAAAACAGTGAACATAGTAAGCAGACTCATTCTCCCTCATAATAAGTGTCTTCAGACCATTGAACTTTCCACTCATATTACTAGCCCCATTATAACCTTGACCTCGTAATCTGCATATACTCAATTTATGTCTAGAAAATAATGCATCAATACTTGCTTTAAGTGACTCAGCTGTGGTATTTGTAACATGTTCAATACCTATGAACTGTTCAATCACAGATCCTTTCTTGTCTGCATAACGAAACATAACAATCATCTGCTCTTTTACTGATACATCACGAGATTCATCAACTAAAATAGAAAAGAATGCATCATCCATATCTCTAATAATAGCATCAGTAGTTTCAACTGCTACAACATTTACAATGTCTTTCTGAATCTTAGGTAAAGTTACTTTAAGGTTTTCAGGAGCATTTTTCAAAGCAACAGTTCTAAATTCCTCATTGTGATCAACAAGAAATTGCAAAAGCTCAAGAAAATTACCTTGGTTGCTTGAATCCTCAGACTCATCGTGGCCACGAAAGGCAAGACCTTGTTGTAGAAGAAATCTAATACAATTAACAGATGCATTCAATCTGATTCTATAGTCAATTCGAGATTGATGTGAGTGCTTATGGAAAACATTTTCAATATGTTGTTTTTCATTCATTAAGGCTTGACATTTTTTCAGAGCTTGGTTATGGGAACTATTGGGACCTCCAACATGAACTTGAAATCTTTCCTTTTTCTTCCAATTTGAAAAACCTGTACCAAAAAATGAGTCACTTCCAGCTTTCTCTCCCAAATTTGTTTTAAAAAGATAACAACATAAGCAAAATACAGCATCTTCTTTGATGCTATATTCCAACCAATAAGGGAATTCATCAAACCATGCTGGGTTGAATCGTCTTGACTCTTTTCCAAATTTCTTTTGAGGGAAATCATGATTTCTAGGCTGACAAGGGCCTTTTTGTAAGTAAGCTCTTCTAATTTCATCTCGAATGTTCGGATTGTAATCTAAAATCCGAGTTCGTAAACCAGGATCAGAATGAAGATCTGACATATTGATTTCTATGCAACTTTGCTTTGAACTATCATCACTTCTCCCAATAGGTCCCGACAACTCCAACTCGGATTTTCTTTTAAAATATTTTTCCATAACTTTCATAAATAGTTTATATTATTTTTCATCAAGATATATATATATATATATAATAAAATCAATCATCAATACAAATTGAATGCATATAAATAAGAATATAATGAAATTAGTTTGTAAAAAATAACTAAGTGCTAACTTGTAAAATCAATTAAAGTAGTGAGTTTGATTTGTTGGGCTGTAGACTTCTGTCAAATAACGAGTTTGGTGGCTGAGTTCTCCACAAAATTACAGAATGAGTGAACTTGGTGGGATCTCTATTTTTCTTTTTTAACATAGAGTTTAGGATTTTTCTTTTTTAATATAAGTTTTGGGCTTTAAGTGTGTATTGAATGGGCTATGTGGGGGCTTTACTTAGAAAGGGCCTAAAAATAATTAAAAATTATGAATTGAAGTGGGATTATATGGCTGAAGTGTTTTTTGGTAAGTGTGGGAAGCTACCCACAGTTGTCTTTAATTGGGTCCGCCAGTTAGCGGCAGCCGTGGATTGTTATGATGGAACTAAACACAACGTTTTTAGTGTCTCAACAACGATTCAGTGCTCTTCTTACATCCAGTTTAAGACACAATTACTATAACACTTTCCATTTTTAAGTTTTTATTTTTATTTTTTAATGAGCATTCTTTCTTATGGTTCATTTCATTTTGTGCGACTGTTTCTTTGTTTTTTTTTTTTGTTGAAATATTTTCCTATGTCATAGAAATTTATTATTTTTAACAGAAAATGAAGCATTTGCTTGACTTATAATGAGATGATTCTTGGCACCATTTGTTTTTCTTTTTTTAATCCAAAGTAGACAATCATGGAGGCTAAAAAATGTCTAATATTAAGAACTTGAGTTAGCTCAAATGGGTTAAGTTTAGAATAGGTTCTGGACCTTTGGTATGCTCAAGTAGTCTTGGATTCAAACCCCCATGATATCCTGTGTAAATTTCCCCCCTCCCCTTCCTACCTTAGGCAAAAAAAAAAAAAAAAAAAAAGTGTGTAAGAATGAAAATCTTGGATTTTCTCTTGATTTATAGTCTTATTTGTATGTTGATTAATTGGTATTGTGCAATTTAAAATTTTGAATGTGGTTGGATCGGAGAGAATTGAATTATAGCTCTTTGATATGAGGATGATGATTAGTTTAATAACCTTATGCTGCACCAACCATCCAACTGCACACATCTTTCTTTAGTATAGAGCAAGTCTAGCAGAAGCAAAGTGCAAAAGTGAATAATCCTTTCCAAGATAGATTTAAATATATAGGGAACCAGTGGTACAAAAAATACAATGCAAAAAATGCAATTTCTGAACCAATATGTTTGTGTCTAATAATAATACTACACATTTCAGATTTCTGCTTAACATTTATTCTCAAATACAGAATTACAAATGGCATATAACTTATTCTTGTTTGAAAATGGCGTATAACACAAAACCGAAAAGTTGGAACGATATCGGGGGCTCAGGAAGACGGCTTTGCACTGCTTGGCTGTATCTTCAGGGCTGATAACTGCAAAAAGTGTAGAGCATCAGATAAATGTTGGAAATGCTCATCAATGATAAGACGGCCCTAAGTAACTTCGACCTGAAATGAGAGCTTACCTGTATGAGCTACGGTTCGTTCAGATTCATAAATTTCGTGGTCATTTCCTCCCTGCAGAAGATGAAAGTCACAAGATTTAGGGCCCAGATAAAGGAAGTATTAAATGTAAAACAGAAAATTTCATGCCAGAAATCTAAATGTAAAACAGAGAACATGAAAAAAGAACTTATGAAATAACATAAAGGAAGCTGCCGAAATGGTACCATGTGACTAAGAAGAGGGTAGAGAGCCCCGAAATTACGGACTAACCTTGTAAGTTTTGTCACCAAAGAAATGAATTTCTTGAAAGTCCTCTAGGTATCTCAAGCAGTATGTCTTGTCCCAACCTGGAGGGAAAACCTGTTACAAGCATCGAAAACCATCCATTTTCAATTTCAAATGTCATCCCAACGACCTTTACCAGACTATTCAAGGAGAGGACAAGCAAAAGTTAAGATGGATAGATAAAGGACTGGTCCAGTAATCATCAAGCATAAATGAATATCAACTATTACTTACATCAAAGCTTATCTGTCCTCCTATGGAAAATGTCAGGTTAAGGTGAGCAAACTTCTCACGAAGGACGGATACCATTTTTGGGCGTGTGTTCTGAACCTGCAGACCAAATATCATCTTTCAAGTTATATACAAATGAAAAAGAAAATCCATATCATTTCGAATGAACATGCACTCACAATTTTAGTTTTTTGGTTAAGTGTCTAACCTTGTCATATCTTTCAAATTCATCCCTTTATTCTTGGCTACAGTTTCGCCCAGTTGGTGATACATTAAGCATCCCACTTCAGAACTCTATAAATGTACCCCTACAGTTACAATTGACAATGTAAGTATAAGTTAACTATAAATAGCTTAAGAATTAACAAGGCTTCCACTCCATTAACCTCCGGATCAAGTTGGCCCTTGCGAACAGTTTGATGCACTATCTCCCTTCAACCCTTTGAGCGAAATGCGGTTTATCGGTATGTCCAAGTCTGCGATATAATGAAGTGTAAAATTGATAAATTCCTGCAGAATTGTGTACAGATCATCGCAAATCAATCTCAAGAACAATTTGATTAAGTTTCCAGGTTCTTCGTACATGCTGTGTTTGACACCTTAGGTATCTTTCAAATAAGGAACTTGAGAATCATAGCATACAACAGAGCATGGTTTTATCTTCAGCTTCTCTTCTCCAAGAAATGTCTTCAAGCTCTACAGAATTCCAAACGCAAAATCATTCAATTTGGAGTAATTACCAAGTAAAGAAACAAATAAAAATATGCAGGAGAAAAGGAAAAGGAATGCAACACTGTCATGGATCCTATCAGAAACAAATAATGGTTACTCCATCAGAGCATACTTTTGCCCATTTGATGCTTAAGAAAATCAACTTCACACAATGGATTCATAAGGATCCATGACAGTGTATGAGTGTGTTAACTTCACAAAATCAATTTCAAACACATCACTTTAATGAGGACACTGTATGCTAAGCATGTGTCCATAATATTCCTGAGGAACTAACACTCAAGGATATCTAAGAGTTGAAGGAAAATGGAACAAGGCCCCAGCCTTTAGCATATGATTCACCAAGACAATTTAAAGGCCAACAATACATGCAACCAAACAATTTGAATAGCTGAGCTTAGATTTTTTTTTCTTTTGGCAGAAAGCAGAAACCTTCAAACTCCTTGGTTGTCAAGATCCAATATAAACAAATTGATTCTGAGAGGTATATATATGCATACATAATAAGTAAATATCTAAACTTGAGCTCTAACAACAACTGCATGAATTGATGTATCATATGCAAAATTAATTGTCCAATACATTTGGAATTATATTTTCTATAAGCAAAAAGTACACACCTGTCTTCCCAAGCTGCTCTGTTATCTTAGAAAGGTCAGACCCTTCCACAATGCCCACTGTTACAACCTGCAGTCAACAAGGCTTTTGATCATGCACAAAAACTTACAGACTCCCACCCACCACCAAAATGAAAAAAACAGAGCAGACACTTTGATGGTAATGGATGATGTACCTTCCTAAGTTCTCGCATGAAATCCAACATTTCTGGCAACAGGCTTTCTCACAAACATTTACACTAGAAATCTAATTTTCACGAAATCCACAATACCACAGTTCTCAATTAACAATTTCATCTTTTGATTTCAACAGTGGCTTATGGAAAAATATCAGGAACTTGGGCAGTTATTGTGATATATATAAGGAAAATAAAACAGTAGAACCGTGCTGAAGAAACAGATTCATTCAATAAAAAATGGGATTTGATCAAAAAGAAAAGGAAAGAAGAATAGAGAACCCTTATTTTACTTATGTCATGCATAACAACCAGACCACTGTCGCATACTGAACAGAAAAGGTCCAAGAACAGAAAAAGTCTAAAAACAGCACCTCAACCCAACAAAACCGAAAATTAAACATGATATTAACCAAAAACAGAAACTTACAGATGATATTAACAAAACAAAAAAATCCTAAATACAATCCTAAAGCATGATATTAACAAAAACAGAATAATTAAACAACACAAAACAGAAATAAACTAATAACAGCCCTAGAAACAGAGAACTAATAACAGAATAATCAAAAACAGACACCACAAGCTGTATAAGGCAAAGCCCTCAAGGTCTCCTAATCAATAAGCTGCAGAAGAATTCATAACCCGTAAGCTGCCATGTGTATACTGTGATGCGTAACAATTGCTGTGTTAACATAATTCATTAACGTGAGAGTTGAGGAATGATGTTTTTTTCTTTGTAAAATTTTTAATCTGATTTGAGAATGAAGATCTGTGCAAAAAGTGCACAATGGCTGAGAAATTTCTTTATCTGGTATTTTCAGAGGAATTAGAATTCATATAGGATCATTCTACATTCTACATTTCACATTCCCACAGGAATGATGGCCGGTAAAGAGATGCTCTTCCTTTCTATGAATCACAATTTGACACATGCAAAAATAATTCATTAAAAACATAAAAAGAAACACGCACACATGTCACACTATTATTTACAAGACTGTAGGAGCTCCTATTTACCTGGTAAGAAGAGAAGTATTTTCCTTGCCCATAGAGGAACTACTCATTGCCTATTAATGTGGCCCAACCACAAACTAATAGTTGTCCTTTTTTTTTTTTTGGTTGAATTCTCAATGGTGCATTTATTTTTTACTCTCATTGTTCTTAACTGAAACTTTTTTTTCCACACCTTAATGAGTTCAATTTTTTTTTTTTGAAGTACAAGCGATAGTCTAAACTAGAAGAGAAGGGGGTTTCTCATACACACACAATTATGATGCCGTGGGAATTCAAACATGAAACCTCTGGTCTACTTGTCAAGACCCTTTTTCACTCGACTAGACTCCATTGGCCAATCGGTTCAAATTTTAAGACTTTTGGTTTTATTATCATTATGAACTTGTTCATTGTAATGTTGTATATTTAAACATTATGTTTGTGCATTTGGGAGGTAACTTCTCAGCCACTGGAGGCCTGCCCTTCACTGTTTTTGGTTCATTGTGGCCTTGCGCTTTTCTTTCAAAACTTGGGCAGTGACATATAAAAAAGAAAGGAACAGAACTAATGGAAGGATACAACATCCATCTCAGAATATGAAAATACCAACAAATGCTTCCACAGACAACAAAGTTTCTACGTTTGAACTCAGAGGTAACTTTTTGTTCAAACCAAACCAAAAAAGACGAGATAGCTTGATGTCATTTTATCTTTCTTCTTGATTGAAGCTTCTACATATGTGATTGATACAACAAAAATAATTTGCTCATGTGGATGTTCTTCATCTTGGAGACGTTAGTTTATCCCATATGCTTGGTTTACCAATGAAAGAAAAAGAGAACAGAAATTACTCTGATTATTTTTTTATTAATCGTTTACTTATCACTGATTCGCTACATGTAATAATTAATACTTCACAAAACACATTACAAGTAAATATGAAGAAAACTATAACATATTTGAAAATTTTAAAAAGCATGCCAACGGCACACACAGACACAACTATGATGCCGTGGGGATTCGCACCTGAGACCTCTTATATGCAACTCAAGACCCTTTTTCCACTAGACTAGATCCTATTGGCAAGCAAGTTAGAAATAACCATATATGGATATGAATTTGAAGTTGATGGACCTTTGGGAAGTGAAGTTTTAGGGTGGTTTTATATGCTAGAAAATGATTAAAATAAAATAAAATACATATGTAGCAAGTTGTGAATTTTTTAGGTTGTAATGACTAACAATATTGAAAAAAATGCAAAAGGAAAGATAATTGAATATACTCCGTCTCGTTTCTTCTCCAGATATGCAATTCTTCTTGGTTCTAGGGGATCTCCCCTGGAACCATCCCCTTCGGTTAATAATCCGGGCCTCTCTCCCCCCCGTTATGTTGTGGAGAGGTTTTCCCTCCCAACTTTTGTTGGGTTTTGTTTGCTCCTTGCTGTTGTAAGGGTTTGTTTCTTCCCTTTTCTTGAGGGTTTGTTTCCCAATCTTTTGGGGCTAGTTATTGGTTGATCTTGCTAGATCTGCTACTTGTGCGGTAGATCTAGTGTTAGATCTCTCTGTACTGGAGGTGGAGCTGCTGAATTTGATGGATCTACTTTTATTGTGCTTGGGGATCAAGGGGGATTAGGAGATGCTGTGATATTATTTGGAATGTCCTAGTGGAAGTTGAGCGGTTATGCCCTCCACTCTTGGGGTGTTTCTTGTCCCATGAAGTTTGAGAGTTTGTTCTCTATCTTGATCTTTTTTAAGCACTATTTGCTGCAAAATTAGGGTCCTTTGTAACTCCTTGTTAGCTGGGTTTCAAGTCGTATATTTATTTTCTAACTATCTTGTAATACTTGTACTTAGTTGGTGTTGTTACAGTCTGTATTGCAAGAACCTCCTTTCGGAGCTGTGTTCTTATTGTTGTATCCTGGATTTGTGCCATGTATCTTCAATTGAATTACTACTGTTTCATAAAAAACAAAAAAAAAAAAAAAAAAAAAAAAGAATTGAACATAAGCCCAAACCATCTTAAATTGGTTTTATTTGATTCGGTTATCTTCGTGATTTTGGACTAAACCAATTGTACTTAGTTCGGCCTCAGTTTCAGACCCCAAAACAGAAACCGTACAATTTTCTAAAAGTGGACACATGGTTAGTCCACTACAGCACTACTTTCCAAAGATCGTAGAACAAATTTGTAACTTAGAGAAAAAGGAAGATTTGAAAACCAAATAGTCTGGTTAAGTAGTAAACTGTCTCAATTGAGCTAAAGCATCTAGGGGTGGGCACAGTTCGGTTTGGACCGGTTTTTGCCTCAAATTAGAACCGATCCAATACTATTCATCCGGTTTGATTCGGTTCGGTTTTAATAAAAAAAATTTCAAAAACTGTCCGGTTCGGTTTGAACCGGTTTCGGTCCGGTTCCGGTTCGATTTTGAACCGGATTATAAAAATTATTTTTTTAAATTACTTTTTAATACAATTCTCAACTGAAATATTATTTTTTTACTTAAAAATTAACAAATTATTCAATTTCATATAAAAATAAATATTAAAGTGAGAAAATAGAGATATTTTGACATTGAACTTGGATAAATATTATGTTTTTTTTAGTGAAATTAAAAATATAGCATTAAATATAAATATATATATTGAAATTATATATTTTTTTAGTTTCACCGGTTCGGTTTGGCCCGGTTCGGTTTTTGAAGACATGAAACCGGATCCGGAACCGGTCCAAACCGGTCCGGTTCGGTTTTTGACCGGTTTTTGACTTTTTGGTCAACTCGATTTTTTTCCGGTTTGGTTCGGTGCGGTTTGGTTCGGATTTCCGGTTCGCCGGTTTGAGTGCCCACCCCTAAAAGCATCCACTGCGAAAAAAACTTCTCTGAAAATATGCTGAACTTGTTGAACTGTTATTGCACTATTACTATTTTAGTCATCATGCGTTATATATTACATTATGGTAAACATATCATCTATGTCATTGTGATTGAATATATAATACAATGCTAACTAGAATATAGTATTCTTTTACCACAAAAATAAATAAATAAATAAATTTACTTAAATGGTCCTCAAACTTCTAATCAATTTACATTTTGATCCCTCAATTAAATTATTCGTTTAAATAGTCCATCAACTCTATATTATTCGGCAAATTGGTCATACCGTCTAATTTTCTATTAGATTTAACCAAAATTTAGGGTAAATATGACTTTTCATAATTAACAAATAAAAAGAGGGTTAAAATAAATACAAAATTAGAACAAATTGAAGAAAGAAAAAAAAAAATTCATGACACCCAAACCCAACACCCAAATATGGCTTTTCATAACCAGGAGTTGACGTCCCAGATATCAAACGAGAGTTTTCCCGGAGTTAATCAACTCTAGCATCACCAATGTAATAAGTCAACCTTTCGGTTGCCTTGTCTCCATTGAAGTTTATGTCTGACCTCAAAAGAGAGAGAGTTGAAATCGGATGCTGATATTACCTTGAGGGTTGCAGCTGAAGGTTATAGTACTTGCTCAATACACTCCGTCAGAATACTCACAAAACTGAGTTTTGGACATTAAGTCCTGAGCGGTAGAATGGGAGAAAAATGGTTAGGAGACAGTTCATGGTCCAAATTTGAAAAAGGTACTTCTCTTCAAAGTTACCAGCAAAAAGTACATAAGGAATAAAAAATCCAGATTTAAGTATTAATATACTAGAAAAACTCAAAAAAATTCTGTAGAAGAATAAGCTTTTTCCCAAATAAAAAATAACAGATCATATTATAGGGGAGCTAAAATCAAAAGAAGTTTAGCCTTCTGGGTTCTTTCTGATTATATGTGAAAGTTTGGATTAATAAATAATAGGCTTTCATGAATTTACCTCCTAAGCATTGTCCATATACATAAGTTAGGCCACATCTCCTACAAGAGCAGATAAACCGATACGTTGATCATAACTCTGACTGCCTCATTGCCTGGAGGTAATAAATTAACAGGAAAATTTAGGATAAGAAAGAAAGAAACTAATTGATCCAACTAATATCATGTATCCCAAGGCAGATTAATCCAACTTCCCTATGACAGCATGGTGACTTCCATGTTCGCAACTATTGCCAAGTCATTTGCGAATTCTGCTAAACAAATCGATCAAGCATAACTGCATATGCATCCACTGTCACATTTCTGTTTTTCCATCCCCTGTAATATTTCAAGAACTATTAAAAATAACTTCTTTATCTAGACAGATTTCAAGTCAGAACAAATGGATGCAGAGCTGAACTGAAATAAAAGCAATCAAATGGAAATCTTTTGGAGGAAACAGTCATATAATTAAGATGTGAAACAATTGCAGTTCCAAATTCTGGGATAGATATACATCAGCATAGTTTGTCCACCAACTACTTCTAAGTAGCAAAAATCAGAAGCACAGGTTAATTTTTATACCTCTATGATAAGCAGAACTACTGTTTATTATTTTCTGCTGCCGCCACAACTTTCTTCAAGATAGCTTCAATTGGTTGATGGGAGTTCTCCACGGCCTTTGAAATAGGTTGCCATTTTTCTCCATGCTTTGGCCCTGCAGCAATGCATCTGTTCAATACATCCTTTTGGTTCTCCTCAGTACCATGCTGAAGTTCAAATTTGTAGTATAAAGCCCAAAAATCCCCAATATCGGGGGCAAACATTACTGCCATGTTGAGCCAATTCCTAGCTTTGTCCAACTTCCTGTCATGCCATAATAACTTGGCCACAGCAGCAACAACATGGGGATCATGACGACATTTCTCAAGGGCATCTTTACTCTTTGCCTTCCGTTGGGGACGAGCTACCATCTCGAGAGCTGCTGCCCACAAGATACCACTATTGGGACACTCCTGCAAAGCCTTTGCCATCAAAATATCAGATTCCTTCTTCTTGCCATGCCTCAATTCAGCTCGAACAGAAGCAAGCCACAGTTCAGGGTTCTGAGGGTTCTTCTTCCTGGCAATTGTGAGAACTGCGCGAGCTTTACTCAGCCCAATCATTTTCTCCTCTAGATTAGCGAGAGAAAGCCAGAGTTGTAGAGAATTGGGGCAGTGCTTCAGACCTGAGTGATAGGCCTTTTTGGCTTTTTCCAAATGATCAAGCCGTTCCTCTAGCTGTCCAAGCATTAACCACAATTTAAAGAATGATGGGAAGCGCTTCAAGCCTTCAGCAAGAAACTTCCTCTCCTCATCAATGTTCCCTAATTCCCTCTCAACAATTGCAGATTTCATCCATACTCTTTCGTTACCTCCCCTTTCTCGGGCTTTGGCAAGAAGCATCTTAGCTCTCTCGGATTCGTGATTCTCAAACTCAAGTTTAAACGCAGCAAGCCAAATTTCTTGAGAGTTGGGAACGGCAGCATAAGCTTCTTGGAGGATTGCACGGGCAGCAGGCACGTCCCCTGAAAGCCACTTCTCCTTAGCACCAAAAAGCCACAAGTTTTCAGCCTGTGGGCAATATGTCACTGCTTTACGAAGCAAAGCAACAAGAGATTCCCTAGAACCATGGCTCTTTTCAAGCTGAGCTGCTTTCCTCCATATGCTCTTCTTGGTTAAAAAGACAGTAAGTGCATGCGCATAAATTGCTCGGGCTGTTTCAATGGAACCTTTTTTCATGAAGTCCTCTGCATCAGAAACCCATGTCCTCTTCCTATCTTCCTCCTCCACACCAATCCCAATTGCGCTCCGAATGATAGCTTGGCAAGTCATTATAGACCCTGCACGTTCAGCAGCTTCAGCCTCTTTCATCCATGCTTCTCTATCAATAATAACCGCTGTTTTTTGCAAAGCCCTTATACCTCTTTCAATAATCTTCCCAACCATGGACACATTCCCATTAGCTTCTTCCAACTTTGCTGCCGTGATCCAAATTGCAGGCTCCTCCGATAGATTCTCCCTTGCCTTATTGAGGACCTTCTTGGCGTTCTCATAAGTTTCCAATCTTGTGAGTGCAAGCCAGAATTCAATGTGCAATGGACAACACTCCACAGCCCTTTTGAGCAAACTTCTAGCATCCTCCTCATTCGCTAGATCCACGACCGCCTTCCACAGCCTAACAGAATCAGGAATGTGTTCCAACCCTTTCCTCAAGACCCTGCTCTTGTTCAAATCATCACGCTCCAATTTCGCAGCCTCCATCCACAAGTTGACTGAATTGGGAATAAATTTAACTCCCTTAGTAATAACAGCCTTAGCATCTTTGGGGCTAGCAAGCCTACAAGCCTCCAACCACACATCCTCACTCTTAGGGCACTCATCACACCCTTCCTGAATCAATTTCCTGGCTGCCTTCATCTTTCCTGCCACTTCCTCAAACCTTGCTGCCGAAATCCACACACGTGGGTTCTTAGGATTTGACTTCATTAAACTCGTCATCAACAATCTAGCCTTGTTTTTATCATGAACGTCTGTATTACTTGTGATGCTCATACTTTTAAGATCAGTAAGATACCCTTTTGGGTCAACAACTGTCAACCCCAAGACAGAATCCGAAATCCTATCCAATTTCAAAGACAACACTATATCTCTGCCCTGCCTCACGGCAGTCAAATCTGTACTAGTGGGATCTATTGCAGTAACAAGCTCTTTCTCCTGCGTTGCCTTCTCCAAAAGGGTATCCAGCACCGGCACAAAGCTCTCAAACCTCCTCTTCTTGTTTCTCATTGAATAATCCCCAATTTCAGGTATACTCTCCCATTCTTGGGCAGACAATGTGTGCAAATTCCTCTTCAAACTTGCAAACTGCTCTGTAATCTTGGGATTGGAAGCTCTGTACTTTTCAATCTCTTCTCTTAACAGAGCCTCTCTCCTGTCCTTTCTCCTGGAGTCCATTCTCTCATCAACTGCTTTCCACATTGCATCAGCCTTCTCATCATCTTCATCCAGTTTGGCATCTGGTGCCAACAACCCAACATCGTTGCCTTCAAAATCATCAAATTGCTGATTCTCATCGTACCCTTTTTCCTCCCCTGCTTCCTCAAGCTGCCCAATTGCCCTATCGGGCAGCTCGGGGGCAGATCGGGCAGGCCCAATGTCGGACCTTGTGGTGAACCCAGAAGCACCACGGCCAAGCCCAGCGACATAACCCTCAGGAGGCTTGGAATTGAGGAAATCAAGGCGGGGTTTGGGATTTTTGTGGGGTAGGGTGCCACCGAAGAAGGGGACGTGGAGGGTTAGGGTAGAGTAGGGTTTGATGCCAAGGTCAGCGAGGAGGGTGGAGTCTCTTTGGGTCAACAATTGGAGGCTTTGGGAGATGAATAGGCGCTGGTGAGAGATGGGTACGTTGGAAATTTGTTCAATTTGGAATTTCAGAGCTTGGAGGGTGGTGGTGTTTGGGTTTAGGTTTAGGGTTAGGGTTTTGTGGTTGGGGGATGCGATGAACACCATTGTTGTGATTCTGTGATTATTGCGAGTATTTGTATCTTCAAAACTCACTCTGCTCTCCAACAGTTTGCTGCAAACCTGCAATGAAGGGCAAAGTTTGTGTTGTGAGGCATGAGATTAATATAAAGAGAGGCATTTGGGTTTCCTTGACGGAATAGGAATAAGAATAGGAATAGGACTAGAATTATTAATAGGCTTGAAGTTGGTTTTGTGCGGTCTTTTTCTTCCCAAGTGAGAGAAGAGACGGAAAACGCGCTCGGTAGACCAAAGATGAAAACACGGAAAATGGTTTTCCGGCATAAGAGATTTTTCTTCCGAAACTCCTCTTTTTCATTGATTTATCATGCCCAGATTGTAGATTCATAAATATTTGATAGCAGCAAAGTACTCAATAAACATAACCAGCTAGAATTACTCAACATACCTTCTCTCACATCATCTATCAGATTCAGACACAGTGCCCACAATCACGTTTGCCAATTGACCTCCCACTTGAAAGACATCAACGATGTGAGTCTTGGCGACGGAACACCTCCTTGCATTTTTTATCTTTCTAATTTCAGTTGAGGGAATGAAATTTCTCCAAGACTTTTGGGAGCTAACAAAACAACCAGTGGTGTTCAGATCGAAATTACCAGTGGTTTGGTTATATTAGTAACTAGAGAAATTCTCCAATAAATATTCAAGTTAAGTAGTAGTTGCATATTTTTAATTTCCATAGTTGGACTAATGCATTTCATTAATATAATTCAACGAACGAGATTACAAGTATGTAACCAATTCTTAACATAAAATACTTATTGAAGAATCTCCATTAGCAACTATAATGATGTAACATAAAATAATCAATTATATTGACCCCAAAGAAAAAATCAATTATCCCAGGGTCTCTAGGAAGCTCTGACGTTTTTGTGTTTGCTACAGTTCTCTTTAGTTTTTGTTTAGGATAATTTTAGCCTTTAAAAACCATTATAATTCTATTTTATTTGTTGATTTACACTTTTTTTCTTCTGGATTGGACAAAATGAATTTTACAATTGGCTTACAAGCTGATTAAATGATTTATTTTCAATGAAAATTGCAAAAAAGTTGAGATAAGTGACACATACATTGTTTATGTTACCAAGCACGTTTTCTTTGTTTTTATTTTTTGAAACTGTATTTTAATTAAGCTACAAAATGCATTCTCGGATCTCAAAAATGAAATTGGAGGGCTTTTATCTTGTGGGCCAAGGAAAGGGATGGCCCAAGATTCTTTTGGTTTTTTCTCTTTTAAATTGTTTCCTTGTGTTTGGTTCATGCCGCGAATCTTTTTTAAAGATTACGCTATTGTACCTACCTCTCATATTTGAGTTTCGGATGATTTCCTTGCTATTTTTTGTACTCTTTTTCAAAAAGATAAATAAAGAAAGGGATGGCCCCAATGGGTGATGATAAAAAATATTTCCTCTTTAAATTTTTTATTTTTTTTATTTTCATATTTTGTTGTTAAGAAAGAAAAGTGATGTGCACACAGTTTAAGAATCTTAATAGTTATCCTAACTTTTTAAAATTAAAAGGTAATATTCTTTTTAAATACAAGCTACTATTGGGGAATGAGGAATTAAAATACAGGATCTCGTGTATATTTATTGATCTAAATCACTTGAACTACAAGTTTCTTGTTAATGAAAATTGATATGTTTAATCCAAGAGATAGCAAGAGATGAAGGAATTGAAACCTAGAGTGAAGGCACTACTTACATTTTTTTTTTTCATAATTCCTTCTAAGGCAAGTCAAGTTTAATTCGGCTTCACTTTAATGTGATGTGAGCATCTGATTTTTCGGTGTCAACAAGAATATTGATTTATGGTTTTTTTTTTTTTTTGGGTTACTAAAGTTAGGAATGGAGAGGGGTGAAACTCACACACATAGAGTACCGTGAGGGTTTGAACTCAGAACCACTTATGAGTACACCAAAGACTTGGGCCAATCCAACTAACGCCCCTAATAACTAAGATTTATGGTTTAATAACAAAATTGAGAGGATGAGAAATTCAAATTTGAATTTAAACTAAATTTTATTTAGCTACATTAGAACTACAAGTCCCACCAAGAATTTCAAATTTGAAACTTTAGAATGCATACACTCAAACGGAGATGCAAAAGAAAGTAAAGAAATAAACAAATAAAAATCCTCGTAATAATATAGACTTACTATAAAAATAAAAATAAATATCTTTTTGGATTTATTTGCTCTGTTGTAAAATTACCAATAACAGAGTTGGTGCTTGTAAGCACAACTCAGGCGACCATTTTGTGTGCAAGTTTAGAAGCCGTGTTCTTAGCTCTGACGCGTCTTGGTCCCGGTAAAATCGGTAATTTTAATTATTCTTAAGCCCCTGTATTTCCGCGTATCTATATGTTTATCTTTTCCTTGCAACTCTTTTAAGTGCAGATTTGTTACTAAAATATTACAAAACGCATTCAACAATATTTCATAATCTTGTTTTACATTTTATAAGAACTCAATTATGAAGAACAAGGAAAATCTTGGTCATTCCATTATAACAAATTATTCATATGTCAAGATTTTGTTACCGACATATAGAGAAATAAATCCTAAAATACGTGCAATCACACTCAAACTACACAAATTATACAAGTACAAGTGCTTTACGTACTTGCACAAATCTAGGGAAATAAGCAATTAAATAAAAGTGTGAGAAATGTGGTATAAATGGATAACTAAAGTCAAATATACTAGAAATGAAGGGATCGATTTGCAAATACATTGCCAGAAAAGGAATTTACAGGAAAAATGTGAAGGACCAACGAAGCACCTAAAAAAAAAATATTAGGCAAAATATGAAGGAAGGCAGCTATATAAACAAGCCTACATCCGCCTCTACCGTCAGAGAACACCACAAATCTCTCTCTGAGTCTCTCTCCCAACTAATTTCAAATCTCGTCTCTTTTTCCTTCATTTTCTTTCACTTTCTCGGCCTTTCTTTTCTCAAGAGTGGGAGAGAGACTCAGATACATACAAAGATTACAGAGATTAATAAGAGAGCAAAATGGGGATGAAGTTTGTGGAGATTTTGGATCAAGGCGCGAGAATAGTTTCCAGGTCTTATTCTCATTGCCCCCAAACCAGCCGGTTGTACTACCATCCTCCCCTAGCTAAACATGACGACTGCCACCATCACCAGCACAACCAACATTTTGGAGATGGCACCACCACCTCCGGTGACGGTGATGCCACCACGTCCCAGAGCTGCTCATTTGGTCCCAGGGCAGCGGCTGATACTAATGAGTTTATTCTTTTTTCGGTCTGATTAATATTCAGGCAAAAGTGTAATACATGCTTACACAAATATTGGTTATATTATACTTGTTTATTTGAGAGAGACATATATAATATAATGCAACCCCAAAATTAAAAGAAAGCAAGCACTTAGCCAAGTTGGCTAGGGCGGATGCGCTCTTATTTTACACCCGAGTTTGAATTCCTCTCCCTGTAGTTTAAATTAGTTTAAAGTTAAACATCGCTTATATTAAAAAAAATATTAGACAAAAGAAAAAGAGACCAAGGAAGCATGACTTGGCCTTATTCACTCGTACTAATTGGTTTTAGGTTACAAGCCTAATATATCCACCCAACATAATTCAAAGGTACACGTAATATTCAAACACCTAACTTATTGCCTGTTCTCTTGCAAGCTTTCCAAAGAATCGAAGCTCAATCCTTATTTAACATGACCACTGTGAAAGCGTTTTTGTGATAGATACCACACGCTAACCTTTGACTTTCATATAATTTTCTTTACGTGATTTTTCCAGAAGTAGATTGGCGAGGTTTGATCTCCTCTATCAAATGAAATCAAATCTCATCCCTAGATACTGTTAGGATGGAAGATCCCACATCAACAAAATAGCATATCCTAGAATGACTTAAGAGCTCTTGGGCACCCTTCCTTTACAAGCCGGTTTTGTGGGCAAATTTTACCCATGAGCTCTTAACAGATATATAACTTTGAGATTTGCAGCTGATTCCTTGGGGAGGAATGCAAGAAGAATAAAATTGGAGGTGAAAACCACAAGTACAATGTACATATAAACGTGGTCAAAATATAAATTTTAATTTTCATGCAAACTGACATTGATAATTGATACAGAAAACTTTAATGGGCATATAACTTTCAACTAAATACAACAATTAACAATAAATCAAGTATAAATTTAACTTGCAAGTTCTAAAACTCAATCTGGTTCATGACAAGGATTCAATGCTTTCTTCCAAATCTAAAATTTTACCAACATTACGAGTCAAATGGGAATTACCATAACATATGCTCGCTAGATATCCTCCATAAAGTAAGCAATGGACACCAAGCTTAAAAAGACATATCCTTACCTGGTTGTTGTATCCCTCTGCTTCACTTCCAGATATTCTTCTCCCAGCCCCACACTTAGAAGCCACTTCAGTGCCACTAGATCGAACAATATCTTCCCCTACACTGGAATATCTTACCGTACCAAGCCAGCTGAAATCTATAGGATTCTTAACCAATCTCAGATACTGGCAACCGAGACCCAAAAAGTTCCAAACATTCTGTGTAAAATTAGTGACACAATCAACGAACTCATTTGATACATAGTCAAAATCTGCATATCGAACTTGACCATGAAATGAGTCGGTTTCAAATTTATCTGCCAATGAGCAGTTTGGACATCTATACTTTCCAGTAGAACTTGGGTTTGACACAGGTAGATCCCGTTGGACAAACTGACTCCAGACTGAGCTTCTAGCAAGAGTTAGCAAGGACTCTCCTGCACTCGACCAGAAATTCGCAACAGATACGATTAGAGAAGATTCAGAGCGAAACAGATGGTGAGTTGCACCTGCAAGTAACAAGGAGTATGCTGTGCTGGTCCTGCTCAAGTCTAAAGCATTCAGTAGATGATCATCCATTTTGGAATATAAAGCTGATAAGTCAGTAGCACGGATTTTATACGCTGAAGCCAATGTTGTGTAGGCATTTAGAGAGAGGTGGTGCAAGGGGTGCAACCAGTAAGTCAGCTGAGATGTTTCTTCCTTGCACTCTGACTGCTTATCTGAGAGACCTTGGGTAAGCACATGCTCAAGCCTCACAGAAGAAGATTCAGGATCACCAATTGACAGGTAGTCATCTATAGCATCATCAATGTAATTGGTCAACCTTTGGGTTGCCTTATCTCTATTGAAGTTTATATCTGAACTCAAACTGGAAGAGTTGAAATTGGCTGCAGATATTTCCTGGAGTATTGAGCCAAAGGTTAATAGTTGTCCAAGATACTCCACCAGAGCATTCAGTTATCTCCAGGTAGAATAGAAGAAAAATGGTTAGGATGGTACTTCATGTTCAAGTTGAAAAGGTACTTTTGTTCAACTATATAAATAAGGGGAGAAAAAAACACAAAAGTTATACATACCAATACTAGTGGGATCTGGAAATTTCTGTAAAACCATTATTATAAGGATATTAGGGAATAACTCCAAACATACTTAAGAATTAGTATTTAATTAAGAATTTGAATATAATTGTAGAACCAGCGATAGTATCAAAATAACATTTGGATCAACACCCATCTTCATTCTTCAGCGCCACAAATCTGGAACTCAGGCATGAGGGTAGGCATAAGTCAGACATTTGGCTTGAATTCTTAAATTACTGCCATGTTCATAAAAAGTATTGAACCAAAGAACTACTAGATTTTAGGCATGCAGTCGCAAGAAGGCGGGGTTGAAGGTTCAAACAGTAGGAAGGGATAAAATGAGAAACCCTCCAAGTTACTTTACCTCACTGTGGTTATTTAGAAGAAAAGTAGGCATGGCTGAAATTATCAGGACTATATGGATCCATGAGGTCAGAGGGAATGATACAAATAGGTAATAAATGGATGCACACAACAACAATAATAGAGAAGTTTGTCACCATGTTGCAATCATAATTTTTTTGGATATCAGCTTGAACCCAGCGATTTCTGAAAGTAAACAATAAGTTTTCATGAATTCCCACCTCCAAAACCTGATCCACATAAGTTAGGGGTGACGCACTACATCTTGTACAAGAGCAGATAAACCGATACCTTGACCATAACTCTGACTGCCTCATTGCCTGGGGGTAATCATGACAAAATATACGATCACAAAGAAAGAACTTCTTAACATAGAACATAAATGCAATAATTTTTTTTAGGGAAATAAGTAAATGATAAATCAAATCGCCAAGGATTTGGGTAAGCCCCGTACAGCAGAAAGAAGCTGGGTTGTCTTGCTATAAGCCAGTTTGTGGAGAAATTAAAGATACCTTTGGCTGCAACAAGTCAGTGTAGGTAACTGTAACTTCCTCTCCTTTCTTGATTCTCTTGATGCTCCTAACTATCACTCTTGGACCATAACTAACGCATTCTGCATTCATATTGGCTAAAGTTCAACAAAACAGGGAAATCTCAAACTCTAATTCGAACAAACAAAAGAAATTAGAAGTGAAAAGAAAGCAATAAGGACCACAACACCTTTTATAAATACATTATTGCTACAAACACCACTCTCAATCTGCAACAAATATCAATCCCACAGCTCTGAATTTTATAGCTGAAAATACTAAATTAAAAAGAAAAAATGGAAATAGTAAAAATTTCAAGGATTACTTGTGTTCCTTGGCCCAAGGGGGCAATGCGGAGAGGCGTCCTTTCAGCTGAGCAAGGTGGTGGCGGCGGCGGCGACACCAAAAACCGGTAGCAAGCATTGGGAGAGCAGCTGTGGTTGATCCAGCAGAAGCTGGGACCGTAGACGGAAATTCCAAGGGTGCGCCCGGTCTTATCCTGCACCTCCACGGCGTTGGTTAGCACCAGGCACAGCGCAGCCTCCTCCAAGACGGCGTCGTCTGGAGAAACTGAAGAAGAATTATCGGAACAGACGTTTGGAGCTTCGTCGCGCATCTTTCTGGCAAGGAACATAGCCCTGGCGCCGTCGCGAATTCTGTGGTGGTCGTCGTGGTGGAGGAACTTGTGGTGATTGGTTAAGAGGCCGGCGATGCGCGCGGAAGGACCCGTGGCGGGAAGGGAGTGGAGGAGGCGGAGGGCGGCACGGAGGTCGGAAGAGTCGCCGTGGGGGTACGTGGAGGGGTGGGATTGGAGGAGGTGGAGGAGGTGGAGCTCGGCGCTGGACACGTGGAGGGGAGAATCGGAAGTGGAGCAGAGAGGGGAGCAGTAGGAGGAGGAGGAGAGGACATGGTGGGGATTATGAGGAAAGGGGGGGGTAAAGTGGAGAGGAGGGAAAGGGTGGGGAGGCAGGAGAGAGAAGCAGGAAGAGCAGTGAGAGGAGAGAAGGGAGTCGTGGAGAGCGAAGCCGAGGGGAGTGAGTGGTGGGGTTATGTCTTCTCCTATCTCTATGTCTTCCTCAGCTCTCATCTCCATCTCCATCTCCATCTCCATTGCAGCTTTGCTCAGGGATTATTAATAAATAGTATTTACAACCTGGACATAACAATGTAGCATAATTTGAAAGAAAAAGTGCAACAACATAATTTGAAAATAAAAAAAAAATTGTAACAACATAACATATTTGATTGTTAGAATTTAGAAAATAAAAAATTCATCAATATTTGGGGGAGGTTTATACAGAAATCTAGAGGCTACTTCATTTTATAGATATTTTTAATTAAAAACAATCTTAAGGGAGGGGGATTCGAACAGGAATTTAAATACACGAATAACTACTTTTAATCATTTGAGCTACAATCGTAAAATCTTGAGGCTGTTAGTTTTGAATTGATTATACGCAGTAAGCAATTAATTCTCAAAAGGACTCGTATCTCTTCACCAATTGCCAATTGAACCTGATTTTTATGCAAAAACATCCAACATAAGGTCTTTATCTGAAACTCCAATTCAAGCTCAACTCTGAGGTAAATTTCATTACAAATGAAGGCCCATATGATCAATCACGCCAAATTTCCATCAACTTTCCAATTCAAGATTTTGAATATAATGAAACTGTTTTTGGTTGTTGTTGTGTATAACAGAAGTCGTCATAAAATCCTAGGCTTTACCCGCACAAAATCCACCAATGAGATGAACAAATTCTTTCTTTTTTTTTTTCGAAGTACAAAACAGTTACATACAAAGAGTAAAAAGCAGAGGAACATCCAATAATGACTGATCTTCCCATGCCCTCCTCTATCAAATCCATATTTCTTCCAATGTTCTGAATAGACCAATTTCCCGGTTCAACCTGAGAAGCTGGACTGACAAAAGAAGATTGGTCAGGAAACGGAGAGGGGGGGCAGAGAAACAACAGATTCATATAAGAGCTCTCTCATGAATGTATAAAGCTCACCTGCCTATTGCTTAACTTTCAAAGTAGTTTCAATTCGTTCGACAAGCTGATCGGCAGTCAAAGCACCCTCCTGCAAGGAATGAAATCAATTTTCCGAATCCGAAAAAAGAAGAAGTCGTCAAATTAGAAGAAGAAAACCAATATCAAACTGATGATGGTAATGATTATTCTAATAATGGCTTAAATACATGGCACAGAGAACATACATAATTTATTAAGCATACATTCTTCATAATTTAGCATGTAAATCAGACAAAACAATGAAAAAAGAATGCAAAGGGACACACCTGATGATATTGGACAAACCAAAGCACATGCATAGTTATATTACAAAATCTAAAAAGGGAAATTAACATCAATTCATAACAGCAACAACAATAACAATATCACTCCATGTACTCAAAAAAAGAAAAAGAAAACAATACCGCTCCATATTCTAGCCCTATGTACAGGATGCAATCACTATGAGAAATTATGAGATAGATTACACATTTCCAGGTATGTGATCATCTACCAGAGGCAAACTAATCATCTATACAAGTGAAGTAGTATTTTTCAGGAAAGAAGAAAGCAAATTCAACTTACAAAGCGGTCATATGGTTCTCCATCCTTAAATATGATAAAAGTAGGCAATGCCTGTATGTTGTATTTATCAGCAATGCTAGGATACTTCTCAGTGTCAATTTTCACCACCTGGATCTTGTCATTCAGAGTAATACTCACTTCATTGAGGATAGGAGCCATAAATTGACAAGGACCACACCTGTCAACCGCAGATTTTGTTACTCAAGACGTGTTACCTTCCTTTCAAGGCAGAGAGAGAGAGAGAGAGAGAGAGAGAGAGAGAGAGAGAGAGAAGAGAGAGGGGGACCTAATAGGTGAACAATTATCATCTTGTTCAGGAAGTCAAGTTTTTACTGACAATATAACAATAATTAGAAAGTTACAAAAGGTTATACTAGTTTGAAAGTAACTCATTCTGCATAGATCAATTAAAATGGCTATACAGCCTCGTAACAATATAGGACCATTTCTACTCACGATCCCTTGTCGTTAATTTAAATGAAGGGCTTTTCTCTTACACGCATGAGAGAATAAGCACCTTTTTGTGCATTCTAATATTCATAATTAGAGAATTTCCGTATGAATGAAATACAAAGTGAAATAAACAAGAAAGCTTACCAGGTTGCATAGAAGTCAACCAAAATAGGTTTGTCAGAAGTAGCCAGCAAATCCTCAAAGGAGGAAAATGTTTGCTTCTTTGCTGCAACCTAGTAATATCAATTTTTACAAAATAAACATGTAATTAATGTATCACCAATTCAGTCAAACTTCCTAATTCAGATACGCTACGTATTCAAAAGACAGCAACGAAACAGTAAACGAAGTCATTGAAATAGTCACAACAACTTCCAGAAGAATAACTACATAACTGAAAAGTCATCATCCCCAATGAAATCTTCCCTTGTAGTTTGAGGGAATGCTAATAGCAATAAGAGGAACAATACTAGAGGGGTATGAATAATTGGCTGCTAAATTAGTTGATTAAAGAGCATGTGACTGAATGCATGACGTTGGATATATGGCTTTCATCACATCACTAGCACAAATATTTACAAGAGATTTCTTCTTATATATAAAGAAAAAATCTTTACAAGATATTTCCAAAATTCAAGTTTTAGAATCTAATCTATACCTTCCAACCCATTCTTCGATCAATAACATACCTTCCAACCCATTCTTTTAATTATTTTTTCTCTAGGCACCCCCTCCCAATTTTATTCCCAAACAGTCTACATGAAAAGGTACTTTCTGTGGCAAAAAGGTAGATCAAATTGTCACGACAACATAATTCACATTGACGATTGACCTGACAATGGACATCAATACCTTAAATAGGGGGGCAATATTGTGATTTCTTATCATTTTTCAAAGGTTTGGTGCCAATTTAGTTCACTGATAATAAGGTTAGAGATAGCTGAGTGCTTCCAAATTAATCCCACTAACATTTTAAAAAATAATCCACAAAGAGTACATGCCCTTCTTAAGCTCTGTAAAAATTTCTGTTTGGCCTCTGGTACCATAGTAAATCTGTGTCTTGAGTAGCCTAACCAAAAAGCCAGCGAGACAGGAGGATAAAGCCATATTATGTCAGCATACCATGGTGTGTATACCGGAAAGTACATGTAGTGAGGCTTATAGTCCAGAGAAATGAGATGGCTACTATATTTATATAATCTATCATGGGAAAAACGAAGAAACTTGTTACAAAGTGATCAAATGGAGACTGCTATGCAACAGTTTTTTGTTCAATGTATGGTGAACATCTTTAATCAACATTTGCACTTTTTGCAATGAATGGTATATGCTTTGAAAAAAAGAAGGAAACAAACAATTAGTTGTATGTTGAGATATTCAAAATTCTGCAATTTGAAAGCAAATAGTAATTTTAAATGAAGCCACAGAAAAGGATACCTTTCTAATAGTCAGAATTCATTCCTTCTGCCTACTGCTTACGTCGCGTCGTTAAAAAAGAATATAGACATCAAATGATCACAATTTCAATAATCCAACTATCTACCTGTGAGTTAGCTATGACTAAACCTTTTTATGAATATTAGCTCTCACCACATAATCAGCTTTCTTCTCCCAAAAAGGACTCCTATTTGGAAATCCCAAAAACCCCATGCTGTCTTTGGTTTTCTCAGAACTTCAAGAAAAAGCAGGGGCAAAGTAATAGCAGTTATTGGTGTTGTGGTTATAAACATTTTAACAATATGTTTCCAGCTTCCAGTTATATGCCCTGTAATTTTATTTGTGTGTTTACAATCAAATTAATTAGTGAAGTCAAACACAATTCTAACCATAAACAATAAAGTTTTACCATAAAACAGAGAAATAAAATTCTTTCAGAAAAAGAAGAACCACAACTCAGGTTAAAAGAGCTGAACTTGCAAGCTTCACAATTTTCAGGTATAATTCCTCGAGTTTCTCGGGAAACAAACAAAGCATGAGACTAGGAAATTTGAAAAAAGTTTACCACAGGAAGAATCCGAGGCCGGGAGGGAGCCGAGACTCCACTTCTTCCGATGCGAACACATCGAAGCTGTACAGGAACTTGCAGAGAAGACGATGAAGATAGCTTTGAACAAGAAGCAGAGGATGAAGAAGTCGCAGCTATTCGAGTCGTACGATCAGAGCGGAAAGAAGAAATTGTGGATGCCGTAACAGAAACCGCCATTTGGATGCCCCGGTCACAGAGATTTTTCCCCACGAATTTTCCCTCGTCAGCTGCGGTTTGGATAATCGGAAAAGACAATGAAGGAAAATACTTCCAGCGAAGAACACTAGCGCTCCCGGCTCGCCAAGAGGAGTAAATGATATCCTGTGTTTGCAGGTCGATGAAGCTATGAAGGTTCTTGATTACGAACCGTTCGATTGTTGGAATAATTAAAGCTCGTTGACTTTGGGTTGTTTTCGGGAATTTAAGAGCTGGTTGACTTGTTTAATAGACTTCGCCGATTCGTTCATTTCTTTCGTAGTGACCTAATTGAAGATTCGGTCATTTAGCTGTTGCCCAATTCCCAAGTTATTGGATCTCACGCGCTATTACAGGCGTGACGCTCCACTCTCCTTCACCGTTTCGTTAATTTTAGTTTTAGTTTTAATTTAACTTTAAATATAAAAAAACATTTTGCTACACATGGCAAACTAAAATTTGTATAGTAATTGTTACTCTAAATAATTTAATATTACATTATTCCTCATTTAAATTATGTTATTATGCTTATAATGAATACGAGATCCCATTCTAAAAATTCATGGAATTTAATGCTGGAAATGAAAATAAATTTATTAGAAGACCGAAAGGAATTTTTTTTTTTTTTTTTAAAAAAAGCACAAATATAAAAGTATAATTGTCATTACCTTTCACCCCCCAAAAAAAAAAAGAAAAAAAAGAAAAGAAAAAAGGGGCAAAACTCCCATTTTGGGCATTTTAGAAACACGAGAATGAAAAGCTCATTTCTTCCTTTCCCATGTTTGCAGCACCAACGGGAGAAGAATCTAATACACATTCCCTCAAGTGTCAAATCTACGAAACAAACATTACGTTAGGTGACTTAAACCGGTAAACCGAAGAATGGAGCAGAACTATGTGTAATTTTCGGTTTCAGTTTGAGGAGTGAACGAAATCAAACTAGACCGTGCCCACCCCTCCATTTCATAGCTATTCATATTAACAAGAGAATGAAATAAAAGCCTAAGTAGTTCTAAGCAGAGAGTCCGAATTAATTACTTTTAGATCCACTCACTAGCTTTATGCCTTTGAAAAAAGATTCTCTCAACATATCATGAGAAAACCTCAATCTGCTACAACACGAACAATTCTTCACAAAATTTTACAATACAAGGAACTACAAGCTCTAACCCCCTAAAATCGTGGAAGGAAATCATGAGCAGAAAATTATCCATCGCTTGTCAATGTCAAGGCGAGAACAACAATGACAATTGCAGTGATTATGATAGCACAAGCAAATATCCACATACCCGTGCTTGGCCCTTTATTACTCAGGCTCTCTTGACTTCCCAACTCAACCCCTCTGAGAAGCTCTCTCACTTCATCTATGTCGTAGTCCTTAGCAGCTTGGGTAAGTCGACTTTGAATCTTCTCAAGCATTGTGATCCTCCTATCTCTGGATGCATCCTTGGATGGCCACAAAAAACCTGTCATCTTCCATAGCAGGATTCCTACATAAATGGCCACAACACAATCTACACTATAATGGTGACGTTCCCGTATTTCTCTCTGTGCAGCATGCCCGACAAGTGACCATATGAGAACTGAGCTAAAACCACCATAAGCTTCCTGCAACAATTGATCAGATTTATAGAAATCAACAATCAACAGCACAAGTAGGTTGCATCTTAGACATCAAGTGGCAATGGCCACAAATTTCAAAACACATAATAGGTAGTACCGTCCAAGCCATAGCTGTCAACACAGCAACTAGCATATGCCCACTGTACACGAGGTCATTGCAGCCGCCTCCAGCATTCTTCAGTAAATTATACCATGGTCCATCCGATTCACTGGGTCGCAAGAAATCTATTAGGAAGCTCATTGGACCCCAATCTGGCCGGAAGTCCCCAAGTAATTTTCCAGTATCAGCTGCAGGAAACAAATGAAACATGTTGTAACATATACTGCCACCTGATCCTAAAAGGAGAATGTATTTGCAGTAGAAAAGGGTGCGGCATTAGAGGAATACTGTATAGGAAAATGCTGTACAACACAACTCTTTTTTTCCCTAACTCTCACATGGGGCCATGAAGGACCCTATCCATGTGTGAGAATTGGGAAAAGACTTCGGAATTTATAACTCATGCCCAGCTCATACCAAACTTGGGTCAGAGGGTCAGATAGTAAATGGTCTTTTGGTCGTACAGTTGCAATCAAGAAAATGAAATCTAGGGGGGATCAAGAAGAAAAGGAACCTAATGAGTACTTACCGAAAGCTATATCCTGTCGTAGCAACTCACGAATAGCATTAGCATCCGAAGCGTAAGGAGCATAATATTTCTGAGCCCAGCGATGAGGATATAAAGGGACATTGAAACGAGCAGTAGCACACCAAGGCCGGGCTGATGGCAGAACTGTTGATACAAAAGTTATGGCACGAAGAAGGCGGCCAATAGCCATGGTGAACATATAGCGTGCACCTAGTCCAAGGCCAGGAGCTTTCACAGAGTCAAACAGTACGGAAAAAGCCAACATCACAAACAACATGAGGAAATGGTGCAGTCCAATAATACGGGCTCTCAATATTTCAACTAATGGATGAGGAAGCTTCTCATTCAGCGCCAAAAGAAACCACTGGCCAGTGTCGGGAAGAGGAGATGTATGACTGAAGTGCCAAACATTAAAAAAGCCAATTAGTCTTCCCTCTTGTTAAATACTTAGTTTAAAATTATGGCTAATTTCATGAGCAATGAAACAGTATCGTCTACGAAAAGATGCTATGAAATATAAGAAAGCAGAACTCATAAATCATCTGATAAACCCCACATATCAATCTCAAATTATCACACAATGCACAGGGCCTTTATTTAAAAGAGAGCAAATGAAAAATGTTGCTTATCTTTGCAAAATTGACTAAAAAAATCTCAGCATGATCTTTTTCTGTGTTTTTCAAATCCTTTTTGTTTGGTTTATATTACATTACACTGTGACCCATTCCCTAACAGTTAAAGCTTTTGTGGTCCAGTGGTCGTCTAACTTTCACACTGGAATTTGCATTTATATTGAAGCACACAGTTTTACAGCCAAATAAGCGCTAACAGGCATGGAGCGAACATGCATAACCATAAGAAAGCACCTCCATAATTTCATCATTAAGCCACTTTACGGACAGAACCATATTTAGACCTTCCAGATGACTAGCGAATGTGTGAGAGAAGCAAAATTGCTTATTTAAGAACTTGATATTTATGGAAGAAACCATGAGTTTCATTTGTCTGAGTCCTTAAAGAAGCTTTGGAAAATGATTTAAGGGAAGGACTAAAGGACTGGAGTAAAAGAAATGGAAATTGATGCTTGAGTGTACAAATTGAACAGGTACAGGATGGAAGCTTACAGGGGCAGCTGATGAAGGTGTTCCAATGGTGTTGTGAAAGCAACAAACTTGATAACTTACAGAAGGATGTAAAGACGAGCAACACGCCTGCAAATAGCAATTTTACAGTAACAAGAACCAAATAGAAACTGTGCAGCAAGAACCCAAACAACAATGCCGAAAAAGAAACAGAGGGATGAAGCCACAAATACTTTTACCAGGGACATTCAATCGGAACAAATCTTCTGTGGAAAATTTAAAGGACGAAAGGAAGGAGGTGCCGAGCTATGCATAAGTTATAAAAATTTCAAAAAGAGATTGTATACTATATATGTTGCTGCGGTACGCCCATCCCATCTATTAATTTCTCATTATAGGAAGGTATGGCCTTAGTAACCCTAGCCTCCTTCAACATTTGGCTTTTTCTTTCTCTGAATATTCCTGACTTTGTCAGAGTCAGCATTTGGTCTACAATCAACTGGCCTAGCAAGCTTTAGCCTGACTGAATGGCCATGGAGCAGCTCGGGCCTGGAAATTTCACTTCTTCCTCAACTTACGAATACTATGAGGGACGAAACATGTTTCAATAGGTTAAGCAATTTGATAGTTTTTCTAGTATAGGTAAATCCAAGTTTCTTTATCTGGAAGACAACTTATTATTATGTAATTTGTATCTCTAGCGATTTAGTCTCTTGGTCATTTTTCTAACATATCTGGGAAAAGTTTAAAGAAATACTTGATGTATATTATATTTTAAGTTCTAACAGAATTGTATCATTATTATTTGTGTGTTTTTATCAAAATTTTATTTTGTACTTAAATTTTATCAATGCTTTAGTACACCTTGGATCCTCGAATCATGTACTTTCTGGCTACTGTTTATTGGAGTCGAGCAAGCGAACCAATGATGATCCAGATCCCTGATTGACTTGATTGCCAAAGCCCAAAGGGTTCTTGAAAGACCCCACATCAATTGGTATCTCCTAACATTCAATAGGGTCTCTCACAGGTCACGTCATAAAGAGCTGTTGTGGACATTTTTATAGCCTGTAAAGGCCAGCCACAACCATGGTCTACACAGGGATGCAACCACATGAAATAATTTATGCAATAGCTTATCCAACATGACCAATCTTTATTACATGATCTAATACTTATTCATTAAAAGATTTATGACATTGCATTTTCATGATAATAGCCAAAAACATTCCTGGAAAAAGGTTTAGAAGACTCAAAATGAAAAATTCTTGCCTTAAATATATGAAAATACTGTATAGACTAACATGCAAGGGTGGAACGAGGAATCTATAGAAGCATAGGAAATGTTTTTATTTTTAATGTTTCTCTTGGAGCATAGAGTGTGCTTTAGATGTAGGATGGGCCACATGTTTGTTTTTGGAAATATAAGGCAGAATATTAGAACTCATTTTTTATCCCTAACAGATGCAATGTGCTACATGCCAAGGGCTGAAAACCCTAACTATATGTAAATTGTAGTCAACAAAGTAACTTTGAAGCAATGGGTTCACCAACTGAAGAAGGGAACAAATTTTCCCAGACCAACATTTAACCGCAATTGCTATTGTAACTCGTAAGACCCAGTTGCTTTGTCCATGCGTTCTAACACAACAAGTGGCACGGGAAGGACATTGCAATAGGATGGGTATTAATGTGTAGAAACTAAGTTCAAATCTCCTTCCTTGTAAGCCAAAGAAACAAAAGGAAAAAGGCAGCTCCTTTAGAACAATTATTAATAAATAATATCATTAATGAACATTTCATTTGATATGTTTAATCATCATCTGAGTATTAATTCTAAATTTGGCATCTCTGATCCAACAACATTCGAAAAGTGTATGATCAGATCCTTAAAATGCTGGCACTAATCCTAACATGAAATTGACCTAATTGATTGGATAATTCAGAGTTTACGAGCATCAATCGAAATGGCAAGAGAAACAACACAAATCAAACTCGACCCACATAATATTTAAGCAAATAAAACCCAGAAGAAAACACAAAACCCCAAATTCTAACAGATTCATCATCTGGGTAGCTTTATTCTAAGCTCAATGAAGAAACAATGCAGATCAAAACAGACCCAAAAAGAGAATCAAGAGAAAAAGCAGAAATACCTGTTCCAATCAAGGCCGAGGGCAGCGGTGACAAATCGAACGCAGAGAGCTTCAAAGAGAAGAGCTAAGAGCATAAAGAGCATAGAACCAATAAAGGGAAAGACGGAGCGAAACTCAGAGGACCAGTGCTTGTAGAAGGGCACGCGACTGACGGCAATGAGAGCGAATCCGGACAAGAGAGCTGGCTGAAGACGGCCGTGCCACGCAGGCGACAAGTGGCGGATGTAGTCAACTACCACATAGGCGATGGCGGCGATTCCAAGGCCGCCGGACCTCGGCGGCCACCACATGGTGGTGAAAGCGAAGGAGTGAGTTGATGCTGATGAGTTTGGTTTCGAGGAAACTGGGAGGTAGGGAAGGCTGGGACATAGGCGTTTGAACATTCCAACAATATAAACTATAGTTAGTTGTTTTGTTTTCATGGTGTTTCTGTTAATGATTGTGAGAAGTAAATTACTCCATTTGTTGGGTTTCTATTAACTACTCTCTACACACGCCTGAATTTTATTATATTAACCGTTGGTAAAAAGAATTTTTTTTCAATCACGCGCGCTATCCACGTCTTAAAATGTTTACCTTAATTTTTGCAATTGTATTGTCAACAAATTATTGAACAAATGTGGTATTTGTCTTTGTCTCTTCTTTAGTCTTTACACATGAGTATTTTGGGCAAATGATAAAAATACCCTAATGAAGCAAGAGGTTGATTTAGAGCCCTTCACTTTTGAGTGTCTTTCATTGATTTATTTAGTTTCATTCTAATATGCCATCATCCTTAAGTAGCCAGCCCTAGGGCCTTCACCATCACTTTTTGAAAAGCTTGATCCCCCTCCACCTTGATTCTTTCCATGTAGTGAGATGAACCAGATGGGGCTGCATAAACTCCATATTTGAAGTAGAAGGTAGCTCGACTGTGATCTTTTACAACAAACTTTTTTTCTCCGTCGATAAAAATCGTCACCTTCCTTGCACCAACATTGTGAATCACATTCAGTCTGAACCATTTATTATAGATATTTGCAGCCACCACATTGTGTATGTAGTACTTCAAGTCCCCATTGCACACCCTTAATTGTAGGGTTGTAGCTTGATGGGCTGCACCAAAGATCTGCATTATTGTAACGCCGGAACTACGCTGGGGCATTAAAAAATGGCCTTCAAATTGCCGAACTCCAGAAGTGTAACCATGCCCCTAGGAAAACAAGAGATGCAACTTTTTAGGAATTGTGAATATCAAAGACAATATATTGTTTCAAACACACATTTTGATATAACATTCTACACTTAAAAACACTCAAAAATGTCATATGTTCAAATTTAATGAGAAGTTTTTATTTTGTGGAAACATGTCATCTTTTAACTGAACTATTCTGTCATTAATTTAATAATGTCACTGTCACGTGAAAAGAATGGCATCACACAAGTGTTTCTCGCATCATGAACTCGAAGATGTTCGTGGGCCGTAAACACAACTTTGATACACTATATTTACTACAAGAAAATTAACTTGGCACTTAGTTTGAAAAGGGTATTAGCCTAGAGATAGAGAGGAGGGGAAAGAATAATACATACAGAATTTCTTATTTCTGTGCGTGGTCCGGTTGGACTGTGCTTTTTAAAGGGCTTATATCATTGGCGTAGAGACCCAAAACTTCTCAACTCCATCCACTTTGCTGTAACGATCCGCCGGAGATTTGTTATATGGTACCTGCGGTCGTGTTCAGTCAATTGCACACGAGTGAACCCATGAGTAGGATCAGCACCACAAAAATGTTGGGCTTCCAAGAAACACAAGAGTTGCAGTTGCAGAATCACAACCCTCGTCATGTAACAAGTGATTTCCATTTTGTACGATATGTATCGCAAGTTGTTGAGTTAATTTCAGGATCTTTATAGTGATATATGAACAACAGCAACTTCCAAGGATGGGAATTGATTGATTTAATCGAATAAGAGGCCTTTGCCTCAAGGGTGGGCAGCTGGCTAACTTACATGCATTGCCCTTTAGATCACGCTGCTGCACAGTGACACTGACATCAAAATTGAAGAGTAAACAAGAATTTTGGTCAGATAACGTACTGTAAGAATGGCTTCGTCAAAATGTGCACTTTAAAATTTTAGATTTGCTATTGCCCGTTTGGATAACTACTTCGTTTTCACTTTTTATTTTTTATTTTCAGTTCTTTTGAAAACATAATATTGAGAAATATTTCAGTGTGTCTGTAACACTAGCATGCGGTTTTATCAATCCATTTATATTATAAATTGTATAGTGTGGTAACATTAGCGTGATAAAACCGCACGCTAGGTGAATTGGATTTAATCGTTACGGATAGAACCAAGTATAGTGTGAGTGTCTGATAGGCCATATCCTCCAATCCAATACCGTAGGGATTTTCAGAGTTTAAGCCATCTCCCGCATGGGCTATATTCCAAATATAGCTCTAAAATAATGCATAACTCATCTCTAGCCATGAGCTAAAAAATTTTTTGGTCAAATTTGGCCCTTTAGCCCTCCAACCGGGCCACATATACTCCAGTTTTGGCTTATGCCAAATTTTTTGTGGGCTCCATGCATGTGCTTTTTAAAAAGATAAATTATTAACATGGTCATCTTTTTAAATATTTTCAAGTGTTGTTTAAAAATATTATAAAAATTCTTGGTCATGACTGTTGGAGGTCAGACCATTGAAACCCATCCATTTTTTATTTTATTTTTTAAATATGGTCACGTTTTTAAATGTTTTCAATTTGTTGTTCTCAAAATAATAAAATATGAAGGACTCTAAAATATAGCCATGCATGACTGGAGATGGAAAAATTTATGAAGGGCTAAATTTTTAACCCTGGAGAACTTTGACTAGACTCGCCCCGAATTCCTTGGAATCCGAGACAAATCCTGAGGTATTTCAGATATCAAGCTGATGCCGGGCTCGCTTATGAACGATAAAGCCTTTATTTCTATATTTCAAATCAAGGAAAAGAGGGACGAGACTTTCTGCCGAAATTTCGGCACAGTCTCTCCTGAAAAATAGACATTTCCCAAAATTTTCAACCTGTCAAAAATGCAGTTTAAAATTCCCAAACTTCAGCATGCACAATGTAAAAACACACAATTCAAAGAATAGACCCATTCTTACATGGGCGATAACAGAGCAATTCTAAAGACTCAGACCAGGATCAATCATCCATCCAAATAGGTTTCAGACTCAACAAGACCACAAAAACCTTTTGACCACAACTAATTAGTAATACTGAAATATAACCAATCATTTAATCTCACATCGACTGGACTTCAGGCTCCCCGACATAATTCAAACCAAACTTTATAAAACTAATAAATAGGATATGGTCCTAGTGACCAAAGTAAAATCCAAAAATATACTTGATCTTGCGGCTGCACCTGGGTAAGGCCCCAGGCTACATACGTACCCTTACTGAGGGATCAAGCCACATGTAGTTTTACAATCCATAATCACGAACCAAATGATATACAATTATTTTCAGTAATACCAATAAGTTAATTCTTTTAAAAATTAATCTTTTCTCAATATAGTACAAAAATTCCTTTTTCCTCTCCTTGTTACTTTACTACACGCTGGAGAGTCCAATGCCACGCGTAGTAAAGTAACAATAACCAAAGTATACGGATCATTTACCATATGCCAGAAAATCCAACGCCACGTGTGGCCCAATCAAACCATGTTCTATGCACGCAGACCACTTTATCACACGCCGGATAATCCAATGCCACGTGTGATAAGCTAATAACATAACCATCTACACAGCTGTGTTTTGGCTCTACCAAAACCACCCCAAGACGCTATTTTGCAACCTCCCCTCTATTGCCCCTCAATTCGGGAGTTTTTATGACCTTCTCGAGATTCCCTACCACCTTATAGAACAAGGCCAAGACACTGCAGAGCAACTCCATTGTGACCCAGACTATAAGCTCTTACACGACCGGATTATGGATGTCTTCGTAGAGCAATTGAAGTCTGATATTGACAAATTCAAGCAGCACAAGCTCGATTTGAAGCCATCCGATTATATAACTGACGGTGATGAAGACAATGACGACAACGAAGAAGAAGATATTACTCTTGATACTGACACTTATGCTAATCTTTTTGTTAGCAAGGCTGCAGTGTGTCGCATTAGCAAACACCCCGAGGCCACCTGTGCTTCCCGCACCGTTTTGTTGTGTGAAAGCATTGTGAGGAGGCTTTTCCCATAAAAACCAGATCAATCAAATCAATCATATAAATCATATCAATCACAAGAGTGGGAGCGGCTTAGGAATGAGGTTTTGGTGCCCTTGTACAAGTACTGGAATCGTCAAGGCATGTTTTTCGGATGACAACGCTCAGAAGTTACGATGTATTTGGAGGAGTTGAAAAAAGCAGGAGGAAGATGAGGCAATTTGAGTGGCCATGGCAGCATAATAAAGCCGGATGCTATGCTCCCAAATGAGATCATACGCTATGTAGTAGAAGATGGGGATGTTGAGGAAGCGGCTGAGCTTCAGTGGAAGGCAATGGTGGAGGATATATACCTAAAACAACAGCAGTAGCAAATGCAGGGGCAGGGTTTGGGAAAATTTAAAAACTGCTTGGCTGTGTGTCACATCAAAGATTTCACGGGCATACGCCCCAGAGAATTGGCGGTGAGTTTGGGACTTTTGGTATCTGAACTGAGTGAAGAGACGGCATGGAAAGGAAAGATGATCAGTTCCGGTCATTTGCTGAATTAGCTGCTGCTGCATTCGATAGAAGGGGATGATCTCAAGTCCAAGTGCGAGTTTATGATGAGGACATGTAGCAGTGAGTTGGGATCGTATGTTCATAGTCGGAAGGTATGGGACTTCATTCGAGAAGTTGTTGTGAAAGAGAACTTGAAGGCAGAGCAGATGGTTAAGAAGGTGTTTGTGTTCACCGAGTTCGGAGGATATGGTGATGGTACATTCTTGAAGACTCTATATGAGGCAAAACAGAGCGAGTTTAAGGAGCAAGGGTACAGGGATAATGCAGTGCCACACATTTTGCTTTGGAATATGGGGGACTGGAACAAGCCTTGTATAGAAGAACATCATCCAGGGGTGACGCTGTTGAGGGGCTTCTCTGAAAACTTGCTCAAGTCTTTCTTGGACAATGGTGGGGAAATTGGCCGGCGCCATCTCATGGAAGCAGCCATTGCTGACAAAGAGTATCAAGCTCTCTCTGTGGTGGACTGAATTTGAACTGAGATCCAGATCAAGATCACGATCAATCCATTCAGTATTGGGAGGGATTGATCTAATGATTCATCATCTGGTATCACAAATTTGAAGATTATTGGTACGTAGAATCTCATTGAATTAGTTTAGTAACCTTGAATTTAATTTGCTTAGAAGTTTTGCACTGATATAATGTCTGTCTTAGCCTAACCAGTGCTTAGATGGATATATGTCTTAGATTCCTGATCAACATTTCCAATCATCATTGTGCATCATCTGTTTTAGTTAAATTTAATTTTAAAGTTGAGTTATTTCGCAAGCTAACTAGCCAGCAACATTGGGAACATTAACCTGACTAGAGCTTTACAAAGCATTGGACATACTGAGACATAAATCCCAAACACCATGAAAAACACTAGCAAAGAATACATGGACTTGGAACAAATTTCTTATTGTGACTATCCCTTCAGACTTTATACCAGAAAAAGCATTGGGCATAACGGCCAATTCACTGCTCATAAGTCAACTAAAGGAAGCAGACCATCACTTAAGCGGGGGCAAAACCGTCATTTAAACTATTCCTAGTGAACATCTTAGGAACAGTGAGGTGTGAACTCAGTTTTAGTTTATATATAATTTGCCCCCTAAAAGCAACGGATACAAACCGTAAGAGAATTTTTGTTTAGAATTCAAACACAAAACTACTATCAACCCAATAAACTAAACAGAACAGAACTCACTCCATATATCGAAGAAGCGTGGTCTATCTTCATCCTTGCTCTTGCTATTGGGACCACTATCACTGCCGCCATGAAAAAGGTGATTGGTTTGTCGAACTGAGTTTGACCAGAAGAGGGAAAGTTTCTCTCGCACAAGAGGCTGGAGTATCTAGTCTAGAGAAAACTTGCCCTGTTTTTTTGGTCTGAAGTGCTGTGTGGGTTTTGCTAAAATATGAAAACTATGAGAGAATATTTGTTTGTGAGAATTTTCTGTGTATTCTTCTCCTTGTAGGAGGTCATATTTATAATACAACGAAACCTGAATGGGCAAGTAAATAATAAATTCCTAAATCTATTTACAGAAAGAAATCAGGAATTAAAGTAAATCAATTACAATTATAATATGAATTCTTGGTGTGTAAGGAAAGTAAGTCAATATCCACAAGTCACGCTAACACTCCTCCTCGCGTTGGTGCATAGATGTCGCCAATGCCCAACTGATCCAGTGAATTGTGGAATGCTTTACTGGAAATCGCCTTTGTCAAAATATCCGCCAATTGTTCCTCGGATTTCACAAAAGGAAACTGGAACACTTTAGCCTCAAGTTTCTGTTTGCTGAAGTGTCAATCCACCTCAACATGTTTAGTATGATCATGCTGAACCAAATTCTGTGCAATGGCTATAGCAGCCTTGTTGTCACAAAAGAGATTCATTGTGGATGTAGGTTTATACCCAAGTTCAGTAAGCAACTTTCTTAACCAAAGAAGTTCACAAATCCCTTTAGTCATGTCTCTGAACTCGGCTTCCGCACTGGATAAAGCTACTACATTCTATTTCGTGCTCCTCCATGTCACCAAATACCTCCCACGAATGTGAAGTAACCTGATGTGGATTTTCTATCTGTTACATTACCTGCCCAATCTGCATCTGAATAACCATCAATATTTAGATGACCATGTTTTGAGAACATAAGTTCTTTTCCAGGTGCAGATTTCAAATATCTAAGTATCCGAAGAACTGCATTCATGTGGTTTTCACTTGGAGAGTGCATAAATTGACTGACAATGCCTACCGCATGAGCAATATCTGGTCGAGTATGTGACAAATAGATCAATCTTCCCACTAACCTTTGGTATCTATCTTTGCTAGTTGGAACTTGATCCGGATATTCTCCAAGATGATGATTCTGAACAATTGGAGTGTCCGCAGGTTTACAATCTAGCATTCTTGTGTCTGTCAACAAGTCCAAGACATATTTCCTTTGAGAGGGAAATATGCCTTGCTGCGATCGAGCCACCTTAATTCCCAAGAAATACTTAAGTCCACTTAGATCTTTCATCTCAAACTCCGTAGCCAGATAGTCTTGTAGCTGTGATATTTCATGTTTATCATTCCCAATAATAATCATATCATCAACATAGATTTTTAATGATGTTACCTTCCTTTTTCGATGTTTCAAAAACTGAGTATGATCTGAGTTGCCCTGTTTGAAACCATTATTCTTCATTGCCATGGTGAACAGTCCAAACCATGCACGTGGTGACTGTTTCAATCCATACAATACTTTTCGTAACCTGCAAACTGTTCCAATCTGAGTAGTATTATATCCAGGAGGAATGTCCATGTACACATCATCCGTGAGTTCGCCATGTAGAAAAACATTCTTTACATCAAACTGGTGTAGTGGCCAATTCAAATTAGCTGCAAGGGACAATAAGACTCTGACGGTATTTAACTTTGCAACTGGAGCAAAGGTTTCTTCATAGTCTATACCATAGGTCTGTGTGTATCCTTTTGCCACAAGTCTTGCCTTGTATCACTTGATAGATCCATCTGCATTGTGTTTTATAGTAAACACTCATCTACATCCGATAGTCTTTTTCCTCGGGATATAGTCTCCAATGTCCAAGTCTGATTTTTCTGAAGAGCTTTCATCTCCTTTTTTATAGCTTGGACCCACTTAGAATCTTTCAATGCTTCAGAGACCTTGGTTGGAATATGGATAGCAGACAACTGATGCACAAAAGCCTTGAGTGGTTCAGACAGCTTTTCAGTGGATACATGATTTGCAACTGAATACTTGGATGTCTTGCCAATATTAGGTGAATAACGGTTTGGTGGCTTCCCACGATTTTGCCTGAAAGGTAATTGATATCCAATAGTTTTATCATATAAATGCACAAGTCTAGTAGGAGTAGTTACCTTAAGGATATTCTCAGGAGATTGGTCTGTTGGTACTGTTGAGTTAGAGGGGGGTCTTCATCTTATTGTTCTATATTGTCTGTATGTGTGAGACTTGGATCAGAAATGTCTTTGCAAGGATCAGGTGGGTCAGGCAATTGATCGCTATGAATGGGCGATTGGTCGCTTTTTGACAGAGAGTAATCTCGTGCTCCAGACTCGGGATGATCAATCATTTCTGTATAGAGGAGAATTTCTTTGTTTTCCAAGTTGCTCCAATTCTGCTCTTCACTTCGTATCTCCCCCTGAAGCGCAAAATTGGATGATAGGTCATGGAAGAACAGCTCAGATTCCAGAAAGGTCACATCTAAAGTGACATAAGTTCGTTGGGTAGGAGGGTGATAACAGCAGTAGCCTTTCTGATGAGTGGTATAACCCACAAAAACACAACGAAGCGCACAAGGATCAAGTTTGCTACGTTGATTTTTGTGGAGATGAATGAAAGCCACACATTCAAAGATTTGGGGTGTGAGTACCAAAACAGAGGGCAGAGGTCTGTGTTGCGCAAGCACCTGTAAGGGAGTTTTAAAGGTCAATACACCAAAAGACATGCGGTTGATCAGGTGAACTACGGTGACAATAGCATCATCCCAGTGATGGCGAGGAACATGAGCGCCAATCAGAAGTACTCGGGCGGTTTCAAGAAGATGTCGATTCTTTCGTTTAGCAACACCATTTTGTTACGGTGTCTACGGACAAGTCGTCTCATGGATAATTCCATGTTGTTGGAAGTAAGTCTGAAAGTCATGATTGACAAATTCTCCACTATTATCTGAGCGGAGAATCTGGATTTGAGCATTAAACTGAGTTTTCATCTGTTTGTGGAAGGACTAAAAACAGGAAAACACTTCGTTTTTATTCTTCAGCAAATTAAGCCATGTCATCCGTGTACAGTCATTGATGAATGTGACAAAGCATTGAACACCAGAAGGAGCAGTGATAGGAGAAGGTCCCCAGACATCAGAGTACACTGCTTCATATAACTAAAAGACGGATGTCCTAATCGACGGTGCCACAACTAGATTTGCTTTTGTTTGCTATCAAAGGGATGTGTCACACTGTTAGCCACGCCGGGACTGAAGTCATCGACATAATATAGCCCCCCTCTCTTAGTACCACGATCAAGAATCTCCTTAGTGTGAATATCCTGAAGCAAACAAAAACTGGGGTAAATGAGTACACAACAATTCAATTGTTCAGTAAGCTGACTAACTGACAACAATTTAATGGATAAAGATGGAACAAGTAAAGTATTAGACAGTATGAGAGAGGATGAGAGTGCAACAGTGCCAGCCCCTGTCACATAAGTAACACCATTGGCATTTGCAATACAGGTTTGTCGAGGTTGTGTAGTATTCAGAAAATCATCAGGATCAAACATCATATGATCAGTTGCACCGGAATCAATTATCCAACTCTTGGAATCAATCTTATCGGAAGTATGGAATCCATAACTAGTACCATTACTGGTCATATTGCATTGTCCTCGATCTGTAATAGTAGCCCACCAATCGGGGTAGCCATGCGATTTAAAACAAGTCTCACAAGTGTGTATCGGATCACCACAATATGCGCAATCTGGTCCATGTGTCGGGGTCGTTAGTCTCGAAGTCATAATCTATGCAGCGGAATATGCATAAGATACAGGTTGAGTAGGAATTTGGATCGGAATCTGAGCCTGAGTCGGGGCCGGAGTCGGAGTCGAAGTCGAAATTAGGATCGGGGTCTGAATCAGAGACAAATTCGGGGTTGGGGTCATCATCGAAGTGGGGGTCGGGGTCGTCTTCGGAGTCGGGGTCGAAGTTGTCGTCGTCATAGTCGGGGTCGGGGTCGGGGTCGTCAAAAGAGGATCCTGATTTTGGATCGGGTTCGGAGTCAAAGTCTGCATCTGTAGGAGCGGAGTAGTCTGGGCACTTAACTCAACGATGGTTGGTTGAGAATGAGAGAAGGAGTCGGTGGTGCTACCTCCATTAGGGTTGAAAAAATCATCAACCCCTATAGCGGCGGCGGGGGTTTGAAACTAGAGTTAGCAATTCCAAGATCGCCGCTCTGATACCATGTTAAAATATTAAAACTATGAGAGAATATTTGCTTGTGGGAATTTTCTGTGTATTCTTCTCCTTGTATGAGGTCATATTTATAATACAACGAAACCTGAATGGGCAAGTAAATAATAAATTCCTAAATCTATTTACAGTAGGAAATCAATAATTAAAGTAAATCAATTACAATTATAATAGGAATTCTTGGTGTGTAAGAAAAGCAAGTCAATATCCACGAGTCACGCCAACAGAAAACATTGATTACCACCACATTGTGTTGTCTTCTCACTGTTGCCGCTGCTCGTAATTGGTTCATCCATCAATTAGATGTTCAGAATGCCTTCCTCCATGGTGATTTGCACAAAGTCATGTACATGGAACCTCCTCCTGGACTTCGTCGACAAGGGGAGAATACCGTCTATCGGCTCAATAAGTCCCTTTATGGACTTGAACAGGCTTCCAGGAACTGGTTCTCCAAATTTTTTGGTGCTATTCAACAGGCAGACTTTCATCAGTCAAAAGCCGATTACTTATTGTTCACCAAGGTTCGAAATAATTCTTTTAATGCAGTTCTTATTTATGTGGATGAGATACTTCTCATAGGGATGATTTGCAAGAAATGGAGCTTCTCAAATCTTTTCTCCTCAAGCATTTTTGCATCATGGACCTTGGTGATTTAAAATACTTCTTGGGTATTGAGTTCTCTTGTTCCAAGAAAGGTATTTTCATGTCTCAAAGAAAGTATGCATTGGACATATGCAGGTCTCTTAGGCTCTTGCCCATATAAGTTTCTTATGAAATACCGACGGTTAGTAGGACGCTTGATCTACCTCACTGTAACAAGGCCCGACATAGTATATTCAGTTTGGACATTGAGTCAATTCATGCATGAGCCTAGAAAACCACATTTGGATGCAGCACTTCGTGTTTTTATATTCATTAAACATTCTCCAGGTCAAGGCTTATATTTCCTGCATCTAACAATCTTGCTTTGAGAGCTTATTGTGATTCAAACCATTCCGGTTGTCGTACCACAAGACAATCTGTCACAGATTTTTGTATTTTTCTGGAAAATTCTCTCATCTCATGGAAATCCAAAAAGCAACAACATGTTTCTCGTTCATCCGTAGTAGTAGAGCATCGAGCCATGGCTAACACTTGTTTGGAACTCACTTGGCTATGATACATACTACATGATCTAAGAGTCCCTCAGGTTAACTCGACTTCATTATATTGTCACAATTAAGCTGCTTTATATATTGCTGCGAACCCTGTATTCCATAAGTGCACCAAATATATTGAAATAGATTGTCACATTGTTCAAGAAAAGCTACTAGCCGGACTAATCTCTCCTTCATATGTTCCTTCCCATGCTTAGTTAGCATACATTTTTATGAAGCCTTTGGGAAAGAATGACTACACTAGATTAAGTAGCAAGTTGGGACTTCATAACATTCACTCTCCAACTTGAGAGGGAGTATTAGAATAATATATTGTAATTGATATGTTATTATTGTAATATGTCAATTATAGCCGTACACAGAGTAGTTTACTTGATATAGGTAGACAAATCCAAATCAATCCCTAGGATTGAGGATCACGCTACAGTGACTTTGTAATATTGGTAGTATATATTTTGTTGTACTCCACTATTGTCAATACAACAAAATCTTTCAACCAAACATTCTTTACATGTTGTGCTTGTTCTCATCTTGCCAGTTTTTTTTTTCATACCGAATACCAAATTTCTAATTACGATCTTTAATTAAAGAGATCCTATAACATCCCACATTGACCAACAGAGAGGGGGTGATGTGCCTTATATGTACATGTCCGCCTCCATCTAGCACGAGACATTTTAGGAGCTCACTGACTTCGGAGTCATGGGAACTTTGAAGTTAAGCGAGTTTGGACTAGAGCAATCCCAGGATAGGTGACCTACTGGGAAGTTGCTCGTGAGCTCCCAGAAACAAAATCGTGAGGGCAGACAGGGGGCCCAAAGCGAACAATATCGTGCTACGGCGGAGCCGATCCCGTGATGTGACAATTTGGTATCAGAGCCACTCTGACGTGTGGTGCGAGTGTGCTGACGAGGACGTCGGGCCCTTAGTGGGGTGGATTGTCACATCCCACATTGACCAACGGAGAGGTGGTGATGTGCCTTATATGTACATGTCTGCCTCCATCTAGCATGAGGCCTTTTGGGAGCTCACTGGCTTCGGAGTCATGGGAACTCCGAAGTTAAGCGAGTTGGGGATAGAGCAATCCTAGGATGTGTGACCCACTGAGAAGTTGCTCGTGAGCTCCCAGAAACAAAACCGTGAGGGCAGAGAGGGGGGCCCAAAACGGACAAGTCAATTCAAGGACAAGTTAGTATTCCTGTCAATTTCTTTGACGGTGCAAGGGGCAATTTTGTCAACCCAAAATTCTTGAGCATAAAAGCTCGTATGACACTCCACTAATTTCATATTAGGGCTTGAAATTGGTCATTTGGGTTTAGGGTTCTTCAAAAATTGGGATTAGTGGTTGAATTTCGAGCCCTAATATGAAATGGGGAGAATTTTAGACAAGCTTTTATGCTTAAGGGTTTTGGGTTGAAAAAAATTGACCCTTGCATCGTTAAAGAAATTGACAAGAATACTAACATGTCATTGAATTGCTACAAATATGAAACTACAATGGCAAAATTGACGGAATTGAAACTACAAGGTCAAAAGTGGTTGAAGTGTCAGACTACAGTTGGCCATTTAAATATATTAGGTAAAAAAAGGAGAAATCAATAGGTGATGAAAGAGTGATTGAAGAAAGAAAGCAACAGAGTTGCATAATGTTTACGAATTGAGAAACAAGAATGGAGGAGAGGGATGGATGCTGGAGAGAGAAGAGGAAGAAAATGGGTGCATAAATTAAAAATAATACAAAAATACCATTTTCACCCTGCATTTAATAGAAAAAATAACAAAATTGACGGTAGGACCATTTGTCCTAACAAAAGTGAAGTTGAAGGACCACGAGAATGATTTTGAAAATTAAGGGACCAAAATGAGAATTGGGTCAAAGTTCATAGACCATTAGACCTAAAAACCCTATATATAGATGTTTGAAACATTTTTTGAGGTCATAAAAACCTTATTTATTGAAAAACATCCCGCAGTGGCTTGTGCACGTGCCTAATATGTAGACTTTACCTTGTAAAGTTATGCTCTCCAGATTGTTTCACTCATTTGAAGTACATCCACTAACAGATCCTTACTTGAGCCTGTAGTAGAGGATACCACATGTAGCTCTATGACTGGAGATGGCCTTAGTGCCTCAAATTACACACTGAATCAATACAGTGCCTGAGTTTCTACTAGTTTCAATTTATACCTTAAACTAGACTACAGATAACCGAACCAAACCAAACAAGTGTAGTGATCAATCGGTTTGGCTAAGGCTAGATTAACCATAAGAAACGGACCAACTTCTTGCTCATTGATAATACAAAAAGAACATACATATACACAAGTTAAAATGTACTGAGATTAGGTTTAATGATCACAATCTTTATTGGTTTTCTTATTTTTCTGTCATATGTAACTTGAAATGAAACGGTGAAAGTCGAAATTTCAATGATAACAAAACTATCATTTTTTGAAAAGTTTGATTCCCTTCCATCTTGATTCCATGTAGTTACTTGAACCAGATAAGGCACCATAAACTCCATATTTGAAGTAAAAAGTAGCTCGACCGTGATCGTTGACGACTAGCTTCTGGTCGCCGTCGATAAAAATTGTCACTTTCCCTGCACCAACATTGTGAATCACATTCAGTCTAACCCATCTACTGTAGATATTAGCAGCCACCACACTGTTCCCATAGTACTTCAAATCCCCATTAACGACCCTTAGTTGCAGAGTTGTAGCTTCATTGGCTGCACCAAAGACCTGCATTATTATAGCCCCCGAGGTGCCTTGTGGCACAAAAAAGTTGCCTTCAAATTGCCAAACTCCAGAAGTGTAGTCATGTCCCTATAGAACAAAATCCATGCATGAAAAAGAAAAAAAAAATCAACTTGCTAGGAATTGTGTAACAAATAAACTATATTACTTTAATTTGAGATAAAAGTTAAAACCCTGACGCTGGAGAAATTACACCAACAATATAAAATCTTACAGTGATTCTTATTTCCGTGCGTGGTCTGGTTGGACTGCCTTCTTTAAAGGGCTTGTCATTGGTGTAGATCCAGAACTTTTCAACTCCATCCACCTTACTGTAACGATCCTCAGGAGCTTTGTCATATGGCTTCTGTAACATGCGGTTTTCGTCCGTGAATTGCACACGGGTGAAGCCATCAGTGGGATCAGCAGCACATAAATGCTGCTGGGCTGCCAAAGAGCTCAAGAGCAGCAAAAACACCACCTTCTTTAAGCAAGAAGTCATTTTCATTCTGTAGGATGTATATGCATATATGCGCATGAAGCGCAATATATCTGTAGTGTAGATATGAGATGCGGTCAACAGCGGCATGGTCCATTAATGGTGGGCACATTATTAGGAAATATCTTTGTAAATATTTGTAATATCTTTATTTGCCCAAATTAGTGTAGGTCAAATCCCACTAATATTGGATCACGTCTTCAAAGCCTTAACAGTAGGGTTGATAGAAGGCTATTGCTGTATATATGTATTGTAATATTTGACGTTGGTAATACAACAGAATATTCAACCATTTACTTACTTTTAGGAGTCATTGCCTAACTTAGATTGCCTTTAGACCACGTTGTTGCAATTATTAGAAGAAAACTGTGGGTATTGAATTGAAACGGGCCCATCTTTAGTCATTCACATTAGATTAGACCAAGTTACTTGATATATATTGAAGCAATTGAATTAGGTATTGCACATACTCCGCAATCTAATAATTTAATGCTCCGTTATCGTTCTAATTCAGTCTATATCTAAAACATCCACTAGTGTAGTGGTTTAGAGCAATTGTTCTTCTAGAAAAAATGTTAAATTCAAAATTTAATATCCGTATAGTGTATGTGAGTTTAATTTATTATTACCCCACAAATGAGGGTAACACTCACTTCTCATTTGGAACCAAAATATGGTAAAATTCCAATTTCTTTGCCAATTTGTCATGTTGCCAATATCATTATGTACAATCCCGTCATTTACGGCGTCAATGAATCTTACTTGTCCATGAGTGCCTTTGACCAAAGTCGGCTCAATTGTCCTCTCTTATCTTTATCTTCTCCTCGCGGGTGTGCCAATTTGATTTGATTTGATTTTTTCCAATGAACTTTATAATCTGCCTTTTGAAATAATAAAAAGGTCTGATTTGTTGTGAATATATAAGATGGAGCCCACCTCCATTAGAAGATGCTTGCCTATAAATAAGGCTTCCCCCTACTTGTAATATACATATATATGAGAATGAGAAATCAGTTTCTATACTCTCTCTATATCTCAATTCCCTCTCTACAGTTTTCTCTAGATTTATAACACGTTATCAGCACGAATTCGCTTTCAAAAATACCAGCTGAATTCTCGGATGAATTCCATTTGCTTCAATACCTTTCTTTCTCAAATTTCCAGCAATAGAAAAGGCAAACTAGCAGAGAAACATGATGAACTTTCAGCTGCAAAAGCTCAACCATGCTCCATCCTTTCTTTCTCAAATTTCCAGCAATAAAAAAGGCAAGGGCCTTTGACCCAGCCAAACAAACACAGAGAAAAATCATATTTACGAATTCGGATCGGAAACACGCGGTGAAGGCGTTGGATCGTCTGGGAGTGAGGGATTGCTTCGAGCAGATCATATGCTTCGAGACGATGAACCCGAACCTGCCGAGTTCGACTCGGCCTAACGAGTTTCCAGTGGTTCTGAAGCCGTCCATGGAGGCCATGGAGATCGCGCTCCGGGTCGCTGAGGTGGATCCTCGTCGTACCCTGTTTCTCGATGACCACATCCGTAACGTCGCTTTTCTTGGCCTTGAAGTGGTGATTGCTGGAGCTGATCAGCAAGAGGCACATCACCTTGGGTTCTCAAGTTCTCATCACCATGGCAACATAATTCCAATATCTTAGTTCTGACTTCAATATCTTACCCTTGGAGTTTCTCTCAAGGCTGCTGATGAGAGAAAGGCTGCTGCAGAAGACACCATGCTCGCTTACAAGGCTGCCCAGGCGTAGCGCTTGCGGATCTTGCACCAACGCATCCGATAAGATTGGGTTCATGGCTAGCAGAGGCGGTGAGGCTGAAGAAGACGACTACTTTGGCCTCCTCTGGTACTGAAGATGATGATGATGATGATCAGTGTTCATCCCAAAACAACAACAATAATAGCATGGACTTGCAACTGGCAAGTGGGCCGTGAGTTTGCTTTCCAAAATGGCAAGTGCAAACAAAAAATTGGCTGGCAAGTGCAAACAAAAATTGGCAAGTGCAAATAAAAAAATATATATATATATTTCACTGATTGACAGCCACCCACTTGGTCTCTTGGTTTTGGAATCTTAACGTGCACTTCGGTCGGGGTAAATATGACTTCTACTTTATAAAATGATTTAATATAATATCATACTATTTGATCGTGGTGTTGATAAGAACCCACCAATAATTGCCTTTACTTTATCGTAAGTTTATTTTTACTTAAAGTATGATGTGGAATTGACCCTCATACTTTATGAAATTACTTTACTGTACATTATTTACTGTATGGTGTAGGTTTATTACCCATACAACAGTATCTATTTAAAAGGGTGGTGCGGATTTATCGTCCACGCCTTTACTTTTATTTAAATGTATGGAGCAGAATTAGTGCCCATACAAGCACGTTTACTTTATGAATTTAATTTACCGCACATTTAATTTTATTTAAGATATGGTGCGGGATTAACGTCCATACAGCAAGCAATTTAATTTATGAATTTAATTTACCGCACATTTAATTTTATTTAAGGTATGGTGCGGGATTAACGTCCATACAGCAAGCAATTTAATTTATGAATTTAATTTATCGCACATTTAATTTTATTTAAGGTATGGTGCGGGATTAACGTCCATACAGCAAGCAATTTAATTTATGAATTTAATTTATCGCACATTTAATTTTATTTAAGGTATGGTGCGGGATTAATGTCCATACAGCAAGCAATTTAATTTATGAATTTATTTTACCGCACATTTACATTTATTTAAAGTATGGTGCGGGTTTATCGTCCATACCAGTAATTTATTTACCAACAATTTATTTTATGGATTAATTGTGCTGTATGATGAGTTTTTTATAGTATGCAGATCAGGACCAGAAGTTCCTTGATCCTCATCATACAATTACATCAGGACTTGAAGATCCTTGATGATGATATTAATATGAGAGCTGGCAGTCTCTCCGGTACTATATTTGTAAACATGTCATTGGACTTAAGGGTCCTTGATCCCTGACATGTAAATAAGGACCTGGGGTTCCTTAATGATGTAACAGTACCGTATTGGTTCATAGTGCCGTACACATGGATAATAACTGTACTGGTAAATATACTGTACACATGAATAGATACGTATTCATGACTTGATGAATAGTACCAGATATATGAATAGTGACGTATACATAAATATTAACCATTTTGGGTAAACCATCACTCTTCAAAAAGGGAACCTGTAGTTCCTTAAACTCATAGATGAGCAATTAAATGAGATGCCAGAAGTTCCTCAAGATATGGACAATTATGTAAGGGCTTGAAGTCCAGAAATATGTACAGAAAATTGTAAAAATGTCCATACCATGAGAATATGTGATTTTGGCTTGAGGTTCAAAATCTAACAGTGTTGAGAACCTGAAGTTCCAACAATTAAATGGACAACCCTTGAGGTATTATTGCAAATTGTGGTACGCCACATATTTCTTTGGCATAAGAGAATGATGAATTGAGGCTCCCCACATATTTTGTTATATCTGGGCCGGAAGCTCATGAACCCAAATATATGAGATATTAGCGTGGTTTTACTCAATCCATATTTCATGTTCATTTGAAAAGGGCGAATAAATTCTGAGTTTGTGTTTAGCCCAGGCCAAAAGTTCCGGGCTCCCATACGTTGAAATATGAAATTTGGGAGAGTCGATGTGGTTATTTGAATCTATAAGGCACAAGGTTCCAAAACGTCATTTTGAAAAGACGTAAAAACCACAGGTGCAAGTTTAAGAATGTGCGCAATTATTATAACAGGAACATACAACAGATAGATTTTTTCCACCTGCAATAAAAGTGCAGGCCCTGCAAAATCTATAAAATTACATTATGTTCTGGAAGCCTCTGAAGGAAGAGGACGACGCCTCTTAAGCTTAGCCATGAGCCTTTCGTGGTCTCCCAAATTTCTTTCATTGGAGACCTGCAGCATGTCTAACCTTCTCAGTGTATCAACGGAGTACGAACTCACCAGTTTCAACAAGAAATTATTCTCTCCTTTAAGTTTCTCAACCTCCTGTTGAGACTCATGAAGCATTCTTTGAAGAGACGAATTTTCAGTTGTTAGCCTCTCAACCTCGTTTGCTCTGGCACGCAAACGATCAGCCATGTTAGAAACAGAAGCAGCACTCTGAATGCTAAAAGCCATTGAGTCATCAATAGCCTCTTCCTCAGACCCCCCTGTCAACAACATTTCATCCATTGGAATAATGAAATTCCTAGATACTATGACAGCAGTAGCATCATTCATCATCACAGAATCATTAACTGTGAGATGACGATTTTGGGATACAAAGGATGGACGCCAAACTTTGGCGTCACTGTTTGTTGTGGGAGCATCATTTAAATTGAAATAATTTGGGCAGGAAGAAGAGGAAGCCATTTTTAAGAAGGTTTCGAAGAAAGTCTTAGGAAAACTAAAGTTTCAGAAAATGAAGGAAGTTGAGTTGAAACGCAGTTGCTCCAATCAAGTTTTGCAAAGGCAATATCTATAGGAGGAAATATGGCTACAGTTTTTCAGGATCCCAATATCTTTTCGGATCCCCATATTCTCTTTTTCTTTCCCAGATTCCAAAACTTCACATGGCCTCCATTAATGTTTGTCGGCACTTTCGGCGTTTTGAAAGTATTATTTTCATCAAAAGCCGATCTTGCTTTGCGGATTTCACGGAGCTATTTTTTCAAAAGCACCCCGAGAATCTCGCAATTTTCTTATGGTTAATTTGAAATTCACCGGTTCTACCTATTCCTCTTATTTGTGTATAAATGTGTTACTAACGAAATTTTCTTTGCAGAAGACATCCAGTTTTCTCCATACCTAGTGATGCGATATCTACTTGTTTTTCTTATCAGTGAGCACTTAATATGCCCGAGAAGCAAGACTATCTCTGATCATCCATTCAGGAAGCGAGACTATCCCTGATCACGTTTCCGCCATATCAGGGAACTGTGAAGGCAACCTTATGCTCTAATCTCCGGAAGTTCTTCTAGACTAGAAGAAATGAGAGCTTGTTGTTTGCTCCCACCAGCTTCCTTCCTTGATTGCTGAGCTTGTTGTCTGCTCCCACCAGCTTCCTTCCCTGATTGCTTACCTTCTCTTGCAATCAATATCACAATTTTTTTTGCATTTTTTCTCTTTTTGTAACTCTCTGTTCATAAGAGATTTTATTTCTTTAGAATGAACATCTGAAGAAAGAATCCATGGAGTGATCCTAACTCTGAGGATTATTTGTTTTTGACAGAGAAAAGAGTTGTGATTTTGCTCTTGCAGGATATAACTAGATCATCAAGCGCTATATTATATTTACTGGGCCGATACGAGCTTGAATGATACTTGAGAAAAGTTTCTCCCACCTAAGGATGTAAGCAATACTTGTGTTGTTTTATGCTTATATACTTATTTGATATTTTATCTTGGAAGGTAACCAAATGGGGAGATAAGTCCGTTCCAAAAGAATGGCTTGTATGTATCCATGAATTATTAACGGAAATTTTACAGATTGCAAGTTGGATACATTGATAATACACTGCACAGATCAAAGTCCCATAAGAACAGAATATGGGTATAGCAGTGATCAATATGATGCACGCCTGTTGCGTAGCAAATGATGTGGATTGAAGTCCCGAAAGGACAATCCTTTGACATGTCAATATTGATATTGTGCACGCCTAATGCGTAGCAAATTGTATGGGTTAAAGTCCCAGAAATTAATTGACATGTATGTATTAATCTGTGGCATGCTGCAGCATGACAGATATATGGGTTCTAAATGTTCCAACTCCCTAAATAGAGATTATCCACGCCCTACTGTAAAATAACGCTCCATTGGAGGTTATAATCCACATTCTCACATAATAAAAGCCCCATGAAGTGGCTTGGGTACCCAAAAGCAAAGAAATGCTTATAATTGATGCATGCACGTGCAAATGAGAATGATGGGATCATGAATTGATGAATGACAATTTTTGGTTTTGGAGTAGCTACTCAAATCATCAATGGGCTGTGTTGATTGGAACCACGTTCAATTATTAAATGTCGACAATATCATTGGCCAAAATGGAATGAGGTAATTCCATTATAGATGAGAATGAACGTGAAAGAACAAACCCACTGTACGAACCCCAAAAGATGTTAATACTGAAATTTATACTTGGGTGTTCGGAATAAAAAGGGAATATACCTACTTTGTATGACACAATGTTTCTGGCAAAAACAAGGAATGTTGGGTTTTCTCCATATTTATAGATTCAATTGTGCCCCTTTATTGCACATTTACGGAGAACAACATGTTATCTTTAAGGGTTATTAAATGCACGGAGCATATTGCGAGAAGCGATTCCCTAAAGATGTATAAATAGCTGGGTTAAAGCTATATAATGTGTCATAAAGTTTAATCCCTTTAAACAAAATCCTTGAAAGGATTGAAATTGCATGAAGCAAGTCCCTGAAAGACATGTGCCTGAAGCACAAAATCTGTACTCAATACTAATGTGCATAAATTGCCTCAGTGAGTACATTGATTATAATATGTTTGCAACACATTCAAGCTTCTGAAGAGTTTAAGAAATATTTGTCTCGACTCAAAGATCGAGCATTATGCCAACGAGATTCTTGCTTATACTAAGAAAGTATTGAAGCATTTTTATGAGGATTATCCGTTGGACACTTTAAGGATTTTCCGGAAGTATATTGGACCGTACATCGTATTTTCCAGATAGAGCTCAACTCCATCACCATCATTTTGGGATGATGCGAGGCATATTTGATGCAATCTCAGCATAACACCATATACAGGCATATTTTTGAGTGAACTTACAAATAGCCCAAGTGTTATTAGATATGCGAACTCTGGAAATCTCTATGGTCGCTTACTGGAAAAAGCTAGTCATGAAGTTTTCAGGGGGAGCGTGGTATTAATAAAGACCTTCACACACTGTACTCTTTTTTCCTTCATCCAGGTTTTTATCCCACTGGATTTTTCCTGGTAAGGTTTTACCGAGGCAGTGTCACTCAAGATTGACTCACAGAAGCAGTGTCAACTACGATATTCAGAAAGATGATCAACAGTATGGCTTAAAGATATTTTGCCAAGCATCAGGGGGAGCGTGCTATCAATAAAGATCTTCAAACACTGTACTCTTTTTCCTTCGTCCAGGTTTTTATCCCACTGGGTTTTTCCTGGCAAGGTTTTAACGAGGCAGTGTCGCACGCGTGTCAATATACACAGAATTTTATGTTACACATGATTATGTACTCTTTTTCTTTTTGACCAGTTTTTTTTATCCCACTGGGTTTTTACTGGCAAGGTTTTTAACGAGGCATATTCCATATCATTTGTGGTCTCCGAGGGGGAGTGTTGTAAATATATAAGATGGAGCCCACCTCCATTAGAAGATGCTTGCCTATAAATAAGGCTTCCCCCTACTTGTAATATACATATATATGAGAATGAGAAATCAGTTTCTATACTCTCTCTATATCTCAATTCCCTCTCTACAGTTTTCTCTAGATTTATAACATGATTCATATTTTAAAAAAATTGTTCAAATTGTTCAAAAAATTTAATGAACTTTATAATTTGAATATTTTTTTTCAATGAACTTTTTTAGGTTAAATTGTTCAAAAAATTTAATTATGAAGTTATTTAAAAAGATTGAATGAAGAAAAGTTATCCGTAAAAAAAAAAAAATAGACTTAAACAATTCTTAAACAATTTAATAAAGTTGCGGACTTAAAATTTTAGTTCGGAAGGTTGGGAGAAAAAACGATTTGAGTCCGGGCAAAACCCAAAATAGTTACTTTTTGGAAGGAGAAAATTTGGGTTTAGCCCTTCATGGGTTGGAGAAAGCCTAATGGTAGGCAACTGCCTAACTTAGATTGCCTTTAGACCACGTTGATACAATTATTAGAAGAAAACTGTCAATATTGAATTGAAACTGCGGGTCCAATTATAGTGATTGGTAGAGGACTGTGGGAGATGAGAGTCAAAATCATCGTTCTAATTCAATTTATACCCAAAAGATCTACTAGTGTAGTGGTTTGGAGCAATTGCTCTCCAGAAAAGGTGCTGGGTTTGAAACCTAGTATCCGTGTAGTTTGTGTGAGTTTAGTTTGGTATCACTCCTCTCAATAAGAAATATCTTTTTTTTTTAAAAAAATCAATTTAGTTTGCTGTGAAATAAATCAGCTGTAAGAGAAAGTAATTTGACGTTTGGTAAACTTTTTGTTTAAAGTGTTGTTGGTACTGATTCCCGCATAATCATTAAACTTAGGGCATGTTTACGTATCAGTAATGGGTATGGGAGGAAAGGGAATGATTTCCATTCCTGACTTCCCCTGCGTTTACTTGCAATCAGGAATGAAAAAATAAGTGGGCCCCACCTCAAAATCCGTAATCACATTCCCTCAAAACTAGGTATCAGATCGACTAGGGGGGACTAGTCGATACGATTCCCATTCCTGCTTTCTCTTATTAACTTCCAAAAATACCCTTACCACTTTACTATAATTCCAAAATAACTCAAACCCTAAAAAAAATAAAAATACACGCTAGAAGGAGTTCAAACAACTCAAACCCTTAACGTTACAACACATGTGACTTCTTTTGTGAATTTTATCTCACTTGATCAAAGATTTCTTAGCCAGGTTAGCTTGTCTAGCTTTTGGTTCAGAATAAATTGCTGATAATTTTCTTTGATAACGGATTCCCTCTTACTGATTAATTCAAAACCCCTTTTCCTATAGCTTTTGGTTTTGGGTGAATTTTATATATGTGATGTGGTGAAAATGTGTAGGGCATTTTAGTAATCAAATTAATTTGGATTCTGATTCATGAAAATTAGTAAACAATAACAATGGGAATCAACCCCATTCCTTTACTAATTTCGTATGTTTAGTAAACAGCTTAATGGGAATGATTCTTCCCATACCGATTCAGTAGTTCCCCGATTTCTAAATTATCTGATTCCTTACTTTCTCCATTACTGATACGTAAACATGCCTAATGCCTCTTCGAAACTGATTCCTGCATAATCAGAAAATGAAACATCTTATTAACTGCTTTCTCTTATAGATTTCCCTCACAACAATTTTTAATTATAAGCGATTTTCTAATAGTTTATCAAACGGGTTGGATTTCTTAAAATGTTTAAAAAATCACTTATTACCCTAAATAAACAATGCCAAATGGCACTAATAACTAATTAATGTTTCCCTTCAATAAGTTTTTATCACGTCTCCCCTCTTATAAGTTTTTATCACGTCTCCCCTCTAATAATCAACTCTTGGCCCATTTGTTACTTGTTTTTTTTTGTCAATGAACTTTATAATCTGCTTTGAAATAATAAAAAAGGTCAGAAAACTTTCAGCCTTTATATATAGAGGTGAAACTTTTTTGAATTAAAAAATATTAGTTAATGAAAATGTTTTTAAACAAATTATGAGGATAATATTATAAATAACAAAATTCATATTAAAAAGATTTAAAATAAAAAATAAAATGAGAACATGAGTGTTATTTTAATGGGATAAGAAGACCAATGTCTCTTTATTAATACGAAAATGCCCTCCATTAGACGTCGTCGTTGTGGAGTGGACACATATCTTTGCCTTGGTATAAATATATCTGAGTTGCATGCATATATCCTACAAAATGACCACTTTTTAAAATTGCAAGAAGGTTGTTGTGCTTTTTGGAAGCCCTGTGCGCTTCTGATCCTACTGATGGCTTCACGCGTGTGTCATTGGCTGCACAAAACCTCAAGTTACAGATACCATATGACAAGTCTCCGGCGGATCGTTACAGCAGAGTCGATGGAGTTGAGAGGTTTTGGGTCGACACCAATGACAAGCCCTTTAAACAAGGCAGTCCAACCAGGCCACGCACAGAGATAAGAATTTCTGTATGTATTGATCTCTTTCCCCTCCTCTCTACATCTATGCTGGTTTTATTGAAATTAGAATAATATTTTTCAGATTATGCTCCAAATTAATATTTCATTAAGTGAATTTTGTACCAAAGTTGTGTTTGAGGCCCACGGCTTTCAGGTCCTTCATGTTGTTGCGAGAAAATTATGTGAAGCTATTTCAGTCACGCGACACTGCTGAATTGTCTAACAAGTAAAAGCTTATCATCACACACTTTAACGTAAGACATCTTTTACCTGATGCATTTTTTAGTTGAACACTAGCAAGAGCTCCTAAAATTGGAGTTTAGTACTACTTGTAGAAAGTCTGTCCTATTTGGTGGAAATAGTCCACCTCATCCTAAAAATCAGTACTTTACCCTAAGAGCTCCTAAAATGAAGAAAAATAATATGCATAACCCATCCTCATGAAAATTCCTGACTCCATCTAGTGTGCTTAGGCATCGAATTTTATCTCAAAACAAGTGTGTATTGTATTTGATCCGCACAATTTCTAACAAGTCAATTGATTTTTTTTTTCCTTTTTTGTTCCTAGGGATATGACTACACATCTGGAGTTTGGCAATTTGAGGGCAATTTCTATGTGCCACAAGGCAGCTCGATAATGCAGATCCATGGTGCAGCGACTGAAGCTACAACACTGCAACTGAGGGTGTATAACGGGGATCTCAAGTACAATGGAAACACTGTGGTGGCTTCAAATATCTACGACAAATGGCTCAGACTCAATGTCATTCACAATGTTGGTGCTGGAAAGGTCACCATTTTTATCGACGGCAAGCAAAAGCTTGTCGTAAATGGTCCCAGCCGAGCTAACTTTTACTTCAAGTATGGGGTTTATGGTGCCTTGTCTGCTTCAAGTAACTACATGGAATCTAGGTCGAAGGAGGTCAAACTTTTCAAGAAATGATCCATGGTGGTGGAGTCAATGTAAGAATAAAATAATAATAATAATAATAATAATAAAAACAGGTTAATTAATAAAGCTTTTTTTTTTTTGAGCCAAGAGGTATGTTCCGTCAATCTTTAACTCTAGGAAGCCCAAGAGGCAAGGAGGTTTTGGGCCGAATCACAATTTTGATCCTTGGCTGCCTGAAGAAGAGTTTGGGATTTACTTCTCATGTCACCAAAGAAGGAATATAATAACAAATCAAAGTTGGCTGATACTGGAAAAAACAATGTTATTATAACAACTAATATAATAACGGAAAATGATTATGAAAAAAAGAGAGTACTTCACCGAAGACAAAATGTTATAATGGTCCAGCTCCTCCAAAATTGGACAAATCAATTCAAACGGTGACATGAAATAACTCTTATGTCACTATTGGATAGTGACTTGAGAGTTGTTCAATGTCACTCTCAGTAAATGACTAAGAGTTTATTTCATGTCACTGTCGGATAGTATCTAAATCCATTTATCCAATTTTTTAGGAGTTGGACCATTTTATCTTTATGCCCTCCTATTTGTCCTTTTTAGTAAAGCCCTATATAATAAGATTGTTTCGTTTTATTGGCTGGAAAAATATGCTTGGTGAATTGAATGAAGAAAAGGAAAATGAAACAAGGACCTATGGCAGACTGCTGTGTTGGCATGACCAACTACTCTTTTGAGTATTTGAGGAGGGAGGGAGGAAGGTGGGAATGCTATTTCTGGATTGAAGGATCCGACAAGGCAATATTCATACGATAAGTTGACGCATATGACAAATAAATAATTATATAAGCACAAACAGCATTATTTGAACTTTAGCTTAATTCTTTTGAATTAGTGAAAGCAAACCCACGTCAAGATTAACAATATCTAATTCACTTCCCTGTTTAATCATGTTACTAATGATATAATATTTGATGGGGGCAAGTTTAACACAAAAAAAGGGATGTTTTCAAGTGGTTAAGAGCATTTACTCCAACACTCGAGCTCCTATGTTCGATTTCCGCTTTCCTCAATATTGCTTCTATCTGGGAAAAAAAAACTAAATTCCTCATGTAATTACCACTCAGTTTGATTGACCATAAAAAGAAAGATATGCACAGAATTTCAACTGGTGGAGTTTGTCATAACCAATAGCACCAAAAGAGCAGAAACAAAAGCATGAAAGCAATTATCAAGTTGTTCCTATAAATAGGCTTACCATATTCTAGGTTGGTATCCATCTTCCACAACCTCAATTTCCATTACTTCCATGTTGCCTTTAAATTGCATTAAAATGAATTCCTTCTTCGGCAAGCTCCTGTGCTTGATCCTATTGATCTTGAAGTACCGCTATATTTGTGCCACTGATCCTACTGATGGATTCACCCTTGTGCCACTAACAGAAGAGAACTTCAAGTTACAGAAACCCTACAACGAACCCCTCGATGATCGTTACAGTGACAAGGATGGAGTTCGAAGTTTCTGGATCTACAACCATGACAAGCCATTCAAAACCGATAGCACAACTAGGCCCCGTTCGGAAGCGCGCATAACGGTACTCTCTCTCTCTACTTCCCCGTCCCCCCAAACTCCTTCCTATGGCAATAACAAGTTGTCTCACTCGGGTTTTCTTGCAGGGTCATGACTATTCTTCTGGGATTTGGCAATTCGAAGGCTATGCATTTGTGCCGAGTGGTACTTCTGGGGTTACAATAGTGCAGATCCATGGTGCAGCTGAGGGAGCTACGTCTCTACAATTAAGGATGTATGATGGAGATATCAAATACTACAAATACAACGTAGTAGCTACCAATCTCTATGATAAGTGGTTCAGAGTAAACATAATCCACAATGTTGACAAAGGGAAGATAATAGTTTTCATCGATGGTGTCAAAAAGTTTGTGGTGAAAGATCAGGGACCAGGGGACCTGTATTTCAAATGTGGAGTATATGCTGCACCAGAAAACTCGAGCAACTACATGGAATCACGGTGGAAAGAGATCAAACTTTACAAAAAATGATGGGATTTGTAGAATATTTCTATTTACTATAGCTAAAGTATGCTGTTACAGTGTCTATCCATCTATCTATCTATCAGTCTATTTATTGAAGTACAAAGCTATGGTTTGACTAGAACTATTTTAACTCTTTCCCCCTCTTCTATTTCGCTTAAAGTAGATTTTATGAGTGCCAATCATACAGGGTTTAGTAGCACCTTTATAATGTATAAACTAAAATTGCCTGTGATCTCAGCCTCCAGCTACCAAGTAAACAACTCGTACAATCAATAAATTTCTTATTAAAAAGATGAACAAACTGCAAAAATGTTCTGGAAATCTAAATTTCTAAATGAACTATGTGAGGGTGTGATAGAATTGTTGACTCATATAAGCAGTTTCTAGAATGTCACATGATTACAGTTCTCCAAGTGATTCAAACAAACTCAATATGTAATGAACTATCCGACATGGTACCGGGTATCTACAAGCAAACATCACTTTGTACATGCCTTCGAACACATTTGTCAATCTGTTACAGGTAATTCTTCAAACCCACAAGTATGTTTTGTTCTTTCTTTTTCCTTTGGGGAAAGTATGGAAAGCTCAAGAAGTAGAATGAGGAAATTTTCAAGAAATGTACGTGACCAATACTGTTGGAATGTAATCCTGCAGCTGCTTTCTTGAAGCCGAAGTCACCAAGCTCTATTTCTATCATTTTATGTTTATTTTATTTGTGATGTAATTAGAACCATTGGATCATAGTCCAGGTGAATTCTCTAGCTTAGATTTGGGATGACAAGTGTAAACACCTCATAGGGTGACAGCTGTAATTCGGTTAGAGAAGAATCTCTCTTCTCTTTCCTCTACCGAGCACACTATGTAAGCCAACTGTTTGTGAAAATGCAATAGAACAGTTCCTTCTCATTTTTCTCTTCTTCTCTGCAAAATCTCCATTTCTCTAAATATTACAAAACCTTCATAAACTAAAATATAAAAACAACCATAGAATTCTAACATGGCCTCAAAGCCAGGTTCGGTTGGTTGCTGGGCGTGAATCTGTGAAAATCGAAAGCTGGTGTTTGGTTGAGCTGAAATCGAGCTCACTCAACATTCCAAGAGGCATATCTGTTTGAATCCGATATCTAATATGGCAGGGTCAAGCACTGTTGAGCTTCGCACGCCAGTTTTCAATGGAGAAAACTACGAGTTTTGGAGCATTCGAATGAAAACCATTTTGAAATCTCATGGGTTGTGGGATTTGGTTGAAAATCTTTTTGATGTTTCAGATCCAAAGAAGGGAAAGGAAAAAGAAGAAGGATCTAAGGCTGCTGAAGTGGAGAAGTCTACGATGGCTGAGATTTTGATGAAGGATGCTTGTGCACTTGGATTGATCCAAAGTGCAGTCTCAGACCAAATCTTCCCCAGAATAGTGAATGAAGAAACCTCAAAGGGTGCTTGGGGTATTCTAAAGCAGGAGTTTAGAGGCGATAAACAGGTACGAAGTGTTAAGTTGCAAGGTTTACGTAGAGAGTTTGAATATACTCGTATGAAGGATAGTGAACCATTGTCTGTTTATATCGCTAAACTGTTTGATTTAATTAATCAAATGATGAGTTATGGTGAAGAGTTGTCCAGAGAAAGAGTTGTGCAGAAATTGCTGATTAGCTTGCCTAGATCATATGATTATATATGCTCTGTGATTGAGCATTCTAAGGACCTTGACACTCTTGAAGTTCAAGAAGTGGTTGCATCTCTGAAGAACTTTAAGCTCAGATTGGATAGGCATACTAAAACCTCCACAGAAAGGGCTTTTACTAGCCTGAATATAAAGAGTAAAAACTCTAAGAGTGGAAGCTCTTCTGGAAATCACAAATCTCAGAAGAACTAGAAGTCAAATGGAAAAAATTGGAGTAACAAGTCTAATTCTACTCCCAAATCAAATGCATCAAATGAAGGAACCAAAACACCCTGCAAGCATTGTGAAAAACTGCACTATGGCAAGTGTTGGTTTGAAGGAAAGCCAAAATGCAAAGGGTGTGGAAAGTTTGGACACATACTCAGAGATTGCCATGGAAATCAATCTGTACAGAAGGTGAATTATGCAAACCAAATTGAAGAAACTGGAACTTTGTTTTATGCTTACAATGTTGTGACAGATGTGAAGATGAACAACTCATGGTATGTTGACAGTGGTTGCAGTAACCACATGACTAGAGATGAAAGGCTATTGGTTGATATTCAAAGGAATGTAAATTCCAAGGTGAAAATGGGGACTGGAGAGACAGTCCAAGTTGCAGGGAAAGGCACACTTGTGATAGAAACCAAAGTGGGCAGAAAGCAGATTCAAGAAGTGATGTTGGTGCCTAGATTAGAAGAAAATTTGCTTAGTGTTGGGCAGATGATGGAGCATGGATATTGCCTGGTATTTGGAAAAGGAATGGTGACAATTTTTGATGACTGGTCACTGCAAAATCCTATTGCTAAAGTTCAAATGACTAGCAATAGGTGCTTTCCTCTCACACTGGTGCCAGCTACTAAGTTGGTGCTGAGAGCAAGTGTGACACACAGCTTGCAAACTTGGCACAAGAGACCGGGGCATCCTAATGATCAAAGCATTAGGCTACTTGAAAATCAAGACATGGTTCATGGCTTGCCTAGTTTGGAAAAGGATCTTGAGGTTTGTGAAGGCTGCAAGCTAGGAAAGCAACATAGAGACTCATTCCCTGCAGAATCCACTTGGAGAGCTCAGTTTCCACTAGAATTGGTACACAGACATTTGTGGACCAATGCAAATTGCATCCATGTCAGAAAACAGGTATTTCCTATTATTCATAGACAACTGTACAAGAATGGCTTGGGTTTATTTTCTTAGAAATAAATCAAATGCTTTTGAATGCTTCAAGAAGTTCAAGGCTATGACAGAATTGCAAAATGGATATAAGGTGAAATGCCTAAGAAGTGGCAGAGGTGGAGAATTCATGTCAAATGAGTTTCATGAGTATTGCAGTGAGGTTGGAATACAAAGGCAGCTGATAGTAGCATATTCTTTTCAGCAAAATAGAGTAGCTGAGAGAAAGAACAGAACTGTGATAGGGATGGCGAAGTCTATGCTACATGAAAAGGGTCTTCCTTATGAGTTTTGGGCAGAAGTTGTTAATACTGCAGTATATCTACTCAACAGGTGTCCTTCTAAGTCTTTTAAGAAGGTGACACCATTTGAGGCTTACACTGAAAGAAAATCAGGTATTGCACACTTGAAAGTGTTTGGATCTTTATGTCATGTGCTTATCCCTTCAGCATTAAGACACAAGTTGGAAGAAAACAATCACAAATGCATTTTTGTGGGCTATGGACTTTGTGAAAAAGGGTACATATTATATGATCCTAGAACTAGAAAGATTATCTTGTCTAGAGATGTTTACTTTGATGAAGATGCCTCATGGAAATGGGAGAATACTAGTAATGTAGAGTTGAGAATGCCTACGCAAATTGAAAACCAAGGTAATGCAGAACATGAACAGATGGTATTTGATGAACCAACTCAGTTCTTGGATACTCAAATGCAAGTCGAAGAAGATATTATACCTCAAGATGAGGAAATACTTGACAGGTCTCAAGTTTTTGATCACACACCTCACAAGTGGAGGAGGAGCATTAATGAAATCATGGCAAAATGTAACATGTGCATTATGGAACCTGAAAGCTTTGAAGAAGCTGATTTGGATGAATCATGGAGAAATGCAATGAAGGCTGAATTAGATATGATTGAGAAGAACAATACATGGGAATTAGTTGACAGACCATTTGACATACCTGTAATTGGTGTCAAGTGGGTCTATAAGATCAAACTTAATCTAGATGGCACTGTGCAAAAAAATAAAGCTAGACTGGTGGCTAAAGGCTATTTACAAAAGCCTGGGATCGATTACAATGAAACATTTGCCCCAGTGGTAAGGCTAGACACCATCAGAACCTTGATTGCTCTTGCTGCACAAAAGAAATGGAGTTTGTATCAACTGGATGTGAAGTCTGCCTTTCTCAATGGCATTCTAAAGGAGGAAGTCTATGTTGACCAGCCATAAGGCTATGTCCAAGAGAATAAAGAAACCAAAGTGTACAAGTTGAACAAGGCTCTATATGGATTGAAACAAGCTCCAAGGGCTTGGCATGATGAGATAGATGCCTACTTCAACAATGCAGGATTCAAAAAGAGCTCTAGTGAAGCTACTCTCTATGTCAAAACTAATGACACTTCAAGTATTATTATTGTCTCACTTTATGTAGATGATATTGTCTATACTAGTAGTTGTTCCAAATTGCTTGAAGAATTTAAGCAAGATATGATGCAACACTATGAGATGACAGACTTGGGTTTGTTGCATCACTTTCTTGGCATGGGATTGGTACAAACAGATAGGCACATCTTTATTCATCAAAAGAAATATGCAATGAAGCTTCTTGAGAAGTTTGGAATGAAAGATTGCAAGTCAGTGGCAATTCCACTTGTGGTGAATGAGAAACTGTGCAAAGAAGATGGAAGTGAAGCAGCAAATGAGAGTGAATACAGACAGATAGTAGGGAGCTTGCTTTATTTGACTGCCACAAGACCAGATGTAATGCTTGCATCTAGCTTACTTGCTAGATTCATGCACAATCCCACAAAGAAACACATGGGAACTGCCAAAAGAGTTCTGAGATACATACAGGGCATACTTGATTTTGGCATTGAGTTTGTGAAAGGGAAACAACTACTCTAATAGGGTATTGTGACAGTGATTGGGCAGGGAGTGAGGATGATATGAGAAGCACCTCAGGATATGCTTTCACACTAGGCTCATGCATGTTTTCTTGGGCTTCTATCAAGCAAAACATAGTGGCTTTGTCCACAGCAGAAGCTGAGTATGTGAGTGCTGCATAAGCAACTTCATAGGCTAAGTGGCTAAGATTTGTGCTTGAGGATTTTGGTGAAGAACGAGTAGAAGGTACACCAATCCTATGTGATAACACTTCTGCTATTGCAATGGCAAGGAATCCAGTTCATCACCAGAAAACTAGACATATCAGTCGAAAATTTCATTTCATTAGGGAAGCCATTCAAGCAAAAGAAATTGAGCTAATCTACTGCAAGACAGAAGATCAAATAACAAATATTTTGACCAAGGCTATGCCTAAGGATCGTATTGTTAGTTTAAGAAGCCTACTTGGTGTGAAATCAGCTAAATGATTAGAAGGGAGTGTTGGAATGTAATCCTGCAGCTGCTTTCTTGAAGCCGAAGTCACCAAGCTCTATTTCTATCATTTTATGTTTATTTTATTTGTGTAATTAGAACCATTGGATCATAATCCAGGTGGATTCTCTAGCTTAGATTTGGGATGACAAGTGTAAACACCTCATAAGGTGACAGCTGTACTTCGGTTACAGAAGAATCTCTCCTCTCTCCTTTACGGAGCACACTATGTAAGCCAACTGTTTGTGAAAATGCAATAGAACAGTTCCTTCTCATTTTTCTCTTCTCCTCCTCTGCAAAATCTCCATTTCTCTAAATATTACAAAACCTTCATAAACTAAAATATAAAAACAACCATAGAATTCTAACAAATACAAACATAGTTCTGGGTGATAATTAGACAAACTAAATGTTACCGGGAATATGTAAAAATCAGTGTCCATGAATAACAAAACAAGCCATGACGGTCAAACTCAATTGGCCCTGTCCACGGTCCTATGATTGTGTGCTTGCAAAACAAGGTTGGAGAAGATTGGGGTACAGCATCAAAATAACAAAGCAACTATTCAAGTAGGTTTTTGTGCAAGACCTGGTATTTATATTTCATAGGTCAATCAACACTAACACAGCACTAAATAATGAAAGACTGGGAACCAAAAAATTGATTTAAATAATTGAGCTCGATTGAGCACGGTTATATTCTCATTTTGTCAGTTTAACTAACTGAAAATGAAGTTTGGTGCAATCTAATTCTGTTACACAAGCTGTGAGAAACCTACATTAGCTTGTAAACAATATTATCAATCAAACCCACACAGGGAAGCCATGAATGAAATGAATGAAACACCAAATTAAAATGATATGACTATAAAAAAAATTATAAAAAATGAAGAAGAAACATATCTGTACAACAGTACAAGACACTGAAAGAATCCTACAAACCACATGGCAGGCAGCACCACTTCTCAAGTTGAAGAAAGAACCACACGAAAGGGTTTGGAAGTTCATCTTCCTCTGAAGATGAAGTTGGCATTGGTAGCACAGGAGGTAACTGCCGATGAAATGCATCAACTGCAGCAGCTACACCGTCTTCATTCTCTATCAACTTTGCTATTTCTAGTACCCGAGATTTAACCTAAGATGGTTAAAGTCCTGGTTAGAACAAATGCATGGTGTTGCTATGTTGCTGCAATATTTTCATAGTAACCACATGACCTCTTATCAACTAATGCTACTACTGCTCAAAGTATAGCCACATAATTTCACATATTCTTTGACTTCAAGACACTACATTTAAATTGCAAAATGCAAGACCAACTGTAAAATAACAATAGAATGCTTTCTTCCTTTTTCATATTATGGGAGTTTACAGCCTTAGGATATTCTTCCTTAATTTACAATACAATACAATGAAACATATGCGCACATCTCTAGAATCTCTAAATGTCATTTTAATTTGGTAATATTCTCCAGTTGTTTATGTAAGCGACTGTTCAAGCAGGTAGACAATGCATTGTGTGTGATCTGGCTGAAAATACTCAAGTTTAAAGAAATCTTTTGTTATGCTCACATAATGTAGTTCAATATGAAACCTAAACAAGTGACTTGTTTTGGGATTATGGAAACAAAAGAAAGAAAATAAGATTATGAAAGGACTCTGTTTTTGTGTTTTTTAAAGCGATCATCTTCACCCAAATAACATTACATGGGAGCTATGTATTTTTAGTTAAGAAACTATAATTCAAGTCAAAACGAGCAAAACATTGTGAAAACATCTTTGATATGCATTGTTTGGCCCATTGCTTAAGCTCTAGTGGTTTATTTGTTATCTAATGTAGTGTCAGAAAGAGCTCTTGTTGCAGGAGGCCTCGTGTTCAAACCCCCCAATTCTCATCTCCAGTAATTTGTTGATTGCAAAGTGCAAGGTGAGGCTGCACCTATATAATAAGCCTCTCCACGTGCAAGATGGGGCAATACATGAACGAATGTGTGAGCTCGATATACATTGTTAACTCATTCTTTAACAGTTTAATCTGTTGGGGGTCCAGTGGTTGTAACACCCTGAAAGCACACACACACACACTCTCTCATGCATGTGTAATCTCTTCATGAATAAAATCTATAGCTAGGTTGTATTTGATTCAATAAGAATTAAAAAATATTAGGTATGAAAAGCAATCTTAAGTTGTCACAACTTTGAAAAATAACTAGAATAATGAATGCCATAAGAGTTAAAATAGTATAATTATTTCCATATTGTACTGCACCCGTCAATTTCTTCATTCAGATGATAAATAATTTTCAAGCTAACATGTTTTCTAGATAAAATAGGCAGAAATAGAAATTAGAAATACCTCTGGCTCCAGCATGAATCTGATAGCATTTGAAAGGCTCTCGACACTGAGCTGAGAAATAGGTATTGGTGCAGGCCCCAAGCCTTTCTCATGTATCCTCTCACCCCAGAAGAACTGATCTCCAAAGAATGGCACTATGGTTGTTGGACACTGTTCATTGTAAAATAGTGCTGTTAGATCATCTCCAACAAGTTTCAACTCCCTTCGAATAATAAATAAATAAATATATCTAAGAGGTAAAAATAGCTTTAATTGTCACAGATCGTTGAGACTATTATCCAACCCAAGACCACACAGCAATAGATGGAGACGCCTAAGATCTTCTAGACTACTATGCAAGGCTTCCATTTACCCTTGTTGGATGATAGTCTTAACAAGCCCCTCACGTGTGTGTCGCATTCAAGCCAAAAATGTGGACAACTTAAATGGATGAGGTAGGAGTGGGAGCACATGTGGCCATTAGGCCCAACACATGGATGACTTGCACTAATACCATGAAGATTTTGTGAGTTTTCTTAATATATTCTTCTTAAGTGGAGGATTCATTAAATCTTACAAAGACTAAACTAGTAAATATACAATAATAAAGCATAGATTAAAGAATAGAGTTGACTTGAGAAAGCTATACACAGTAACTCATAAAAACAAATAACGGAAATTAAGAAAGTTGTGTAACATATTATGTGACTAAAAGTTATCTTGTATCACATAATATGTTGACTCATTCAAAGTAATCTTCAAAACATTGATCACAAAATACTTTCTTTTCTTTTTCGGCTTGGCAAGATTTGAATCAAGAAACGACCCCAACTCCACTCCACCCTTACCACCTCAGCCACAGGCCAGGTGGGTTGATGCCAAAAAGTCTCAGAAACATGTAAAGATAATGCATCCATTATCCCAGAAAGTATGGATATCAGAACAACCACACCGACTGAAAAGAATCTTACCCCAGCTCTTAATCCTGTAGCTGTGGTTCCAGCACCACCGTGATGAACCTGCATATTAGTGGTAGAATAGCTTCAAGTTAGCTGACCATCCCCACACTCTAAACAATAGATATTTAACAAAAACATGCAGTAATAATCAATCTCTACAATTTTTTCTCAATTGATTTACCCACAGTTTGTTACTGTATGGCACTTGGAAATTTTCGAGTTTCTCTAAAGATTACAGGAGTAATAATTAGTTAAAAAAGAACAAAAAGTGAAACCTACTACTCATCTGTAGACTAAAAACTAACCATTTCTTAAAGAAAAAAAAAAAATTTTAAAATTTTTTTTGTCAAAAAATTAAAACAATTCACCTACATCTAAAAGGTCCCTTAAACTTGACCAAAAAAAAATGCAACTCACTACTGCTGAACATTGAGGAAACAGCCAATCGTGAGGACAGTCCTCCAATAGGAAAACATTATCAGATGCTTCTGTAACTGCAACATGGAAATCAAATTAGACAAAAGCATATCAGATGCTTTATCATTAATGCAAAACAAGCGACTACAACTGATTGTCTTTTTCCTTTCTTTTTTTGGGTAAAAATACCCTTATAACAAACATGTAATTTGATAGGAAATACAAAAAGTAACATGAAGTATCAATTGAAATTCGAAACACAAAAAGGAAATACAAACAAATGGGAGAGTATGTCCAAGGGCAAGCATATGTTAACAATAGGCATTATATAAACCAATAAATTATGGGAACAATCTTTGACGTAACCATTACAACAAACATGTAATCGGACAGAGAATACAAAAACTAACATGAATATCAAATTGGCATTCAAAACAAACAAAGGAAATAAAAAAATGTGAGAGAGAGAGAGAGAGAGAGAGAGAGAGAGAGAGAGAGAGCGTATGTCTAAGAGAAAGTATACGTAAACAGTAGGGTTTACAGACCTGCTAACTTTAATGCTATCATGACCCCAATCAAATTCCAAATCTTACAAAAGTATCGTCCCAAAAGATGTAACCTTTATTAACCCTACTGTTTCTTACCAAAAGATGCAACAGAAATTAATTAAAAAAAAGGAAATGATTCCAACTATAATGGCGATATAGTCCAGTTCTATATCAACACGGACACTGATTGGAAAACCAAAGTGCGTAATATGTAAAGAACTATAAAATACAGTGGAATTTCCAAGGAATATCAGATTCAAGCATGAAATTTTATTGGAAAAAGAATAGACACTTACAATTCCCCAGGTCCCCCCAACCTCTGTCAATTATTCCTCTCTGTCCTGTATCTTTCAACGCCTCCAATATAATCTCCGTAGTTTTCTTGGGATCCTCAAGTGGCTTAACAAGCAACAGGTGTAGTTTCAGATTTTAGTGTTTTCAAAAGTCATGATGAAAACATGATTTTATCAGCCACGAATGTGAATCATGAAAGAATGAAAAGGTTTACAGAAAGAAAGATGGATATCAAAGTACTAAAACAGCACAAAAAAAGCCATCCGTCTATACATATCCCGCCTCTGTCTTCAAAAGAAAAATAGACTTTATTATGTCCATAAATTATCATCCAGATTCCACGTAAGGACAGAAATATCTAGAGGTAGAAAATTCAAGTCTACACTATATGCAAAGGTAGGAACATTATCATTTTTGGAAATTAATTAGTATAGTTGTCAAGCTACTCAAAGAGCCCTTGGAACTTCGTTAACAGAAGATACATACAATATTAGACAAGATAACCGTCCATTTTCTAGGAACAAGGTTAATTCCCACCAGTCTTTCCAAATTTGATATAAGATCTGATTATAACATAGCATGTACCCTTCCTCTCTGTTGGAGCAAAGCATCATGTACAGGAGCTTAAATCTTTTTAGAGTATAAGAGCCTCTCTTCTAATTGTGATACTTTTGAAGGAAAAAATTGACAAGAAACTAACAGAAGAAAATTTATGAATAAAACAAAAAATAAAAAAGGAATACACACTACAACTCGAATCACTTCATACATGAGATCACATACCATGCTTCCGAAGCCAATATATATAGGTTTCGACCCTTTCTGAATCCACTGAACAAACTCATCTTGAGGTTGATGCTTTGACCCAAGGTTTAGGAAACAATAACCAACGACATCCACAAGAGGTCCCCAGTCTGCAAGTTTTATACATTGTCAAACCTTCCATCAAATATAGCATAAACATTGCATACATTGACACTGGCAGTGACTAAGACAGTGGAGGGTGTCAAATGACAGCTGTTATATTCATATTGAGATGAACTCCATTAAACTTTCAAATTTAGCATAAACATAGCACACATTCACACTGGCAGTGACTAACGCAATGACTTACCACTTGGCTTTGGCACAACATGAGGGCTCCACATATAGCCCGTTGGCAAATGAGATATTGATCCATGGTATGTGCTGAAGTATGCAATAGGAGCAAGCTTCAACTTCTTTTTTCTGAAATCATTAATATATCCCCTAATGCCCCACCATATCAGCAAATCCACAACAATATATGAAAGCTGGATGTGGCAAAGACAAATGGAAATAAATTTGTCATGAAGTTAGTTCAGTAATTCAAAAAATATGACAATAAAATAAATAGAAATAGAACACTAAACAAAGAGCATACCCAATAACCAGCACTTTGAGGTACACGTGCCAGTGGGTGAGGAAATTCATAAGTAGGCCTGCCTATAGAAAAGATAGGTAAGATGGCATAACATAGAAAATAGTTCCAATCGAAATAAACCAGTATTCACATGCTACTGGAAAAATAATAATAAATAAGAGCATAAAATATTTAAACTCCATTAATTAGAATCTCTTGAGTAATTTCATACATGTCAACTTAAAACATCAATGTAGTCCATGTGACTGAGAAAGTCTTTTGCAACCATTTCTGCTTCTGGATGGTATATATTAAGTAATAATTATATTTGCAACACTTCACTTGACACTTTCTAAGATCTAAACTAAGGAAGAAACTTATGGAGGTAAACCTGGCTCTTAGATATCAAACACTGGTGAAGATCAAAAGGCTCAAAATGGGAGCATTCTGATCCCATCCATGAAAGTGTTTTAATCCTGGACCTAACAATCTACGATCACCTCTTGTGTTGCTTCTTTTTTAGCCTCTTACTAGAATGGTACTGAATATACATATAGGGGAACATTCTCTAAAAACAGTCTACCATATTTTCCGACTGTCAATTTGAACAACTTCTCAAGTGGATTCTTGTTTGAATGAGTGGTCTAGAAGATTGACAGGTCAAACACAACATGTCAGATTGTCTTCCAAAAGAACATTACTTGAGACACATACACATGGATATTATTATACTCATGTATACAAGACACGTGTAAACAAGTGAAACTGGGCCATCTTATTGTTGACTTAGTACAAATATTATTCCAAGCATCGCTCTAGTTTAGAAATATAGATTCTTCAGGAGAAGTAAAAGTTGACATGATACATGTATGCAATATACATATGTGAGCCCTTAAAGTGAGGATGTTTGCATTTTAAGATACATGCGAACGTCCTCTCTCGGGTCACCCTGAAATGCAATTCAGTGATTAGAAAGGTCTGTTGCTTGGGTCGCTCCTTAAGCATCATCCATGTAAAAACTCACCAAACCGGTAACTGTTTGGCCATCTAAATTTTTCGAACAATCTGTCAGCTAAAACCAAAATTACTTTCATTGCAATCAAATGGCTAAACAATTTTCTGTTTGGCTGATCTTTTGCATGGATGATTCCTAGAAGAGAACCTAAGAAATGGGCGGTTCCAATCATTGGAAAGCAGACTGGAGATACTTTTTTATTTTTTTTTAATGCAAACACTCACCTGAAAATTATCCAAGATTTATGTTTCACAATTTGTCAAAGAACATTCAATTTGTAAACGGTGTTTTTTCTGTATCAAAAGGATGCAAGAAAAGAACTGGTCAAAACTCACGTCCATGGCATTGTGAAGAAAATATGAAGGGGTACTCCAAGAGCTTCAGCAACATGAGCGTGTCCTGCAAGACAAGAAGTGGTTAAGAATATGTTCATATATTCTTATATAACAGGAGGATAAGGTTAAGACTTAGTTCCTCTCTCCTCAGACAACATATTCCACCAAAACTATTTGACTTTAAGGAATTAGCAACCACGGAGACATCTATTTACTCTTAAAAGCTGCACTAGAAATAATGTCTCATTCTCCAATAAATAGTTATACTTCCAAGTTGTAACTGGGCCAGGCCCAATATGTTATACAACCATATGTTACTAAGTCTATATTTCAGTGCATGGCTTCCAACCACTGTGCTATTCTCCTAGATCAATGGGGAAACTATTCTGATTTCAAGCTCAATAGGACCCTGCACCCAATGTAAGGGAGGGTCTAGAGTTTCAATTAAACTTGATTAGAATGGCATGGTCCAGTAATAAAAGATGAGGTAAGACGCAAGAAGTCTGAAATGAAGTGTTAGCATTTACACAAGTGACACAACATTTAGAGAAACACACAGGACCAAATCATAAGCTAAGAACACAACTTTCTAATTCTATTGTCAATAAAAGTTCATTCTAAAACCCTGGCATAGACAGCAATACATTCTGAATTAAAGAAAATATAACTCAATTGAAGTGACATTAAATATTCCACTTGTGAGAACTCACCATAAGCAGGAGGGTTTGCAATAATTGCCTGTGCCTTAAAAGGCACACCAGTTTCTATATCTGGTTCTGTGCAGGCTGGAAGAAGAGATTCAATAATTGCCTTCAGTTGCTTTCTTTGTATAGATATTTCTGCTGGCCCGGATGGAATTAGACCCTTGTTTCTGGCCATATCTAAAATTAAAAGGCATTGAATTTCAGTTATTCAATAAATAACTTGAGGGGAGGATGTGATACATTAAATATATTTAGACATGTTAAAGATTGTCCTTCAATTTAAATTCCAAGCAATGAAAAATCTTCAATTTTGGCTGAAAAATCTTCAATTTTGACTAAAAAATATAGAAGTTAGTAATTCTAAAGCAGTCAACAATCAAATATTTAACTCGAGTTTCACACAAACTCTTACAGATTGACTTTCATAAGAAATTATGGAGAGAGGATTATGGAGAGAGGGAGAGGGAGCATGAGCCAGAAAATTATTAATGCTTCTGTCACACCTCTATAGAATCACATGGTAGAACTGACCACATTTCAGGCAAAATAGACAGGGACACAGGAAGAGAATCTACCAACAATATCGCCACAAAAATAAGATAATTTGCAATAATTATAAAAAAAAGTATTTTTAACATTAGGGACCTCTTACATCCTGCCAAAACACGAGGATCACCACCCAAAGGATAAAAATCTACACCAGCCGACTTTACAAAAGCACTGAAGTTAGCATGAGTTGCCAGCCTAACATGATGGCCAAACTCCTGCAAGAAAACATCAAACCATCTAAAATCATTAAACCATGGCGAAAATAAATGTAGACAATAAGGTAGGTACCCTACATTATTTTATAGCAAGGACAACGTTACAATTATTAACCTATCCACATCCTTTTAGCCCAAAACTTTGAGACGCTATATATCACAACAGTGGTACAAAACTAAGCTTCAGAATGCACTCATTGGACCGACAAAACAACACCTAACCATAAAGATATCAACAATATCTGCACTTGCTTAAGAACCAGTAAATCAAGCAGAATCCGCATAACATCTGTATAATAAAAATTTGTATTACAAGTACAAACTGAATGCCAAGGTTACATGGATCTTAAATGTAATCTGGATTGATGAAATGTTGATTTTGAAGGAATTCTTTCACACTGAAGACATATAATGATATTTATAACTATAAATACCTACGAAAATACTAAGAAATCAGTGGCATCAAAAGTAAGCTATTCAAAACAAAGTCATCCAGTTATGTTAGACATGCCTGAAATCTCTTCGCCATAGCCAGAAAAGGCTGTACATCTCCTCTTGTTCCGACCACAAGTATGGCAATTTTCAACCTTGGAATTGACTTGGTAGTACTGGAAGTCATATTATCAAGATTGACAGGCACATCTTCAATACTCTGGAGCTCTAACAACTCAGAGGCAACAGGTGCACTTTTTTCTAAATCAACTTCTACTGTTCCATCATTTTGTATCTTGACCATCTCAACAATTAATTTTTTCTGCAAACCAAAAACAAAAATAATGATCAACCAAGAGGAGAATGAACCACAAAAATGTGCAAGAGTACATAAAACCATCTACATTTATAATTTTGTTAATGCTGATTTGGAGGATGGAGGACAACTAGCAGACTCAGTGGTTGGAGCCACTAAATTATTTAGCAGTGATATAACTCAATTTATGTCATTATTCTGATTTAATCATCAGGTCCGGAAACAGTATAAGATACTGTAAGACAGGGACGGTGTCGGACACTCATGCTTTGCAAATAAAATTAGGGAACAACATTCATCATTAAGTTGCAGTTGCATGAAAGAAACTAGCCCAAACAAGCATGTTTGTAATGAATAATGCACATCTCTTGTACCTTCTGCAGTTAGACAAATAAAAATTTATACGCAAACATGAGTATGGCAATGAACTAGCTCATGCAGATGATGGTATCTACCTTTTCACGCTCTGACAGTCTATCCAGCTTGAAGTCATGCCTGGGAAGTCCCTTCTTCTCAGTCATGGATCTAGAGAATTTAATCTCATGATCCTCAATTAGTAAACCTTTGGGAGTACCAATAGGTGCAGTGATGTAATGGTCCAAGCCTTCATTAACATATGCTTAGGTATCAGTGAGCATATATAAAATAAACACTAAAAAAACAGAACAACATAAGGTAAAGGTGTTCTAATATGCTGTTAAAGTCCAACAACATCAGGGGTCAGTACGATCATATCATCCTACTAATTGGATTAACGGTTCAGATCATATCATCCTACTAATTGGGTTATCGGTTCAGATCATAATCAGACTATCCAACTAATGGGATCATAATAAGATTCATGTCATCCTACGATCCAATTACAAGCTTAGTAATAGGTTTGGCCACAACAATAATGGTGGATATAATCATATAAATCCCTCAATTTTATGGTCTGAGTTGTTTCCACGATTTAAACCATATAAAATTTTACTTTTTGTTTCTTTTTTGGTTTTGCTCTACCACTTCAATCTGGGCATCTATATTTTATGTTCCAACACTTAGTTACATCTAGAAGGAACTTCACAAAGTAATTTCTGATTACTAAACTATAGATAAACATACAGTAATAACTACAAAGGTATAGCTGCTTTTGTTGGTTTTCGTTTTCCCATTGTATATACAAATAAGTTAACAAACTCTGGTTATGTAGAGATAATATCAAGTTTCTCGGCCAAATAATAGTAATTCCATATTGTCTAGAAATGCTTAGAAGCATATAGTTCACACTAAAGAGAAAGAAGCTGATCAACTCTCTTCCCGGAAAAAGCTTCATTTTAAGTCCTTCAATGCATAACAAACAAGAAAAGCAACAATAACTCAGACTACGTGGGCACTAACCTCTCTGAGGTGAAGAACCAACATTGATCTCCTTTGACTGAAAAATCTCTAAAACCGAAGTGTGCCTAGAAGAATTTGTCTTCTGATTCCTCTGCTCCCGAAAAGAACCTGCATCCAAATTGTTCATTTGAAGACTTATTATATTATCCATTTCTAGTGACTTATAATAAATTCCACAAGCGTGCTGAAAATCCTTACTCTGTTCTTGGCTGCTAACACTTTCCTCTACCAAATCTTTCAAGGGATGGTCAACCCCATTACTCCCCATTTTGCCTAGTGCAAGGCTTGAGCAATCGAAACCCACGAAACCACAACTCCAACAACCTTAGTTTCACTTCCTAATATCCAAATTCTTGAATTCACTAAAAAGTGAATCTGAAAGCATGAGGCAATATCAACATCAACCAAAACCACCACCTAATCCCAACTGCAATAACTTACAATTCAGTTCCCAGTACAAAAATGAATCTAATGAAATTGCTGTTGAGGATGTTAATAAAGACAAACAACAAAAAAAGACACACCAAAACAACAACCCTCAAACCCTTTAAAATCACTTCCCAATGTCCAGAACCTCAAGTACAAGACAGAGAGAAGAGCTGAGAAACCAAGAAAGCCCAACCAACAACCACGACCCACCAGTCCCTCAATTTCAAAAACCTTAAACAGCTCCACAAAGAGTCTAAATTATTGAAATTTAGCTGTTGCATACGCGGATCATTGACAGCTCTACTTGCTAACTGTAATTTGACCCACCACTACCAGTCAGTCAAAGCACAGAACGTTTGGTGGCCAAAAGTTTTAAAGTTTAAACCGCCTTTAAATCCCAAAAGCAATACCAAATTGAAGAAAAGTGAACTTTCAGCAAAGAATCCGAAAAAACAAAAACCAATTTTATGGGTGCTGCTGAATTTTTATGGCCAATAAAATATGGCGCTTCAACTCAACTCAAGTGCTAAAGAAAAGTCGAAGAATTGCTACAGACAAAGGGAACAAACTTGAAGAAAATTTCCGGGTCTTTGAGTTGAGAGGTGGTTCTGTTGTAGCAGCAGCAAAAGACAGGGGAGGGGGGGCAAAGGAAGCTTCTCACTGTCTGGATTTCAATGAACATGGACATACATGAGACAGAGTTGTACGGGACTGAGTCCTGACTCGTGCAAACTCTAGTGCTTCTAATTCATGTCATATCAAATATGTGCTAACTCATCATAACACCACTTTAATTAAATATGAATTTTCAACTTTGCCCTCGTATCAATTCTTATCGCCTGGTTTGGGGATTATGATTTTTCTGATTTATTTTTATTTTTATTTATTTTTAATTATTAGAATAGTTAATTATATTTTTATCTATGTGGAAGTGGGTTCACTTGCCACGTCATTCACTCAAGGTGTGTAATGATTTATGTATGTGAAACTACAAAAAACACCCCTACCATGTCACGAGTAACTGGAAAAGGGGAAAACATGAGACAGATTCTGATACCCTTCCCCTTCTTCTTCGCTCTCTCACTTGAGCTCGACAGAGGGGTATTTCTCGGAGTGAAACCGGCTTCGTCCGACCTCCGATTGCCGTGATTTTTGTTGCTAAATGTTCTCATCATTCCCCTCTACATCGCTTAGTGATCATTCGCTCCGGTTTGCCACTTCACGCTGCTGATTTTAGCTCCAAAATTTCTTCAAATTCCGGCCACTGTGAGTTTGACCGGCAATTTGGGTCACTTCCGCCCATCTTTCAGGTATGGTCCAACAACCAAAGTTTCTTAGTCGTTAAACTTCTTCATTTTGGTATAAACTATGACTGGTTATTTGAAGTTTTTCGTCGTCCAAAAATTACTCCAGCAAACCACCAGCGGGGAGGCCCGTGGGGAACTGTTGAATTTATGTATTTGGCTCGGTGTGTAGTCCACTATGTCCTGAGCAAGAGGGTGTGCTCAGATTTTCGATAGTTTGATTGACTTTTGTCTATTGTGACTTTTGTCTTTTATCTATGGTGTGCTCAGGCTTGTTTGCGCTTAAGAAAAAAAAATTCTCCATGGATGGTACGTTTGTGTGAGAACTATAGGTTAGCTCCGAGAGAGTCGGGGGTTAACTATGATAAGCGGGTTTTGTTAGATCTAAGTGAGGTATTAAGTTTCAGTTGGAAGAGTCTTTTTTGTTGTTGTTGTTGAACTTGAAATAGTCTGAATTTAATGCTTGTTTATCTTAGAGTGGGTATTCAAATGTTTAATTAACTGTTGGCCTTGTTTTCTGGTAGGAAATGGACCCAATAAGAGGAAGAGGAAGAGGAAGATGCATAGGCCGCCGAGGCAGAAGTAGAGCCGGAGCTTTACCACAGACAGAGGTTGTTTCAGAGGTTCCGGAAGATTTTGAGCAGGAGCCGGAAGTTTCGCATGAGGCAACACCTGTGCCTACCGTGCCGTTGGATGTGCATACGACGAAGTTGTTTGTTGAGTTCTTACGGGCCAGAGGATATGGAGTTGCTCCACCTGCTTCTGGGGATCCTCCATTGCCTGAACATGTTACTAATTTTCGATTGTGTGCATTGATCATTGAGCTCAAGACACTAGGAGCTCAACCTTTCTTTGGGGAGAGTGATTTCATGATGGCGGATTACTGGATTCGTGACCTGAAGAACTGCTTTAGTATAATCGAAATCACAAGTGTGGAAAAAAGGAAGGTAGCCGTTTTTCTCTTACAAAAGGAGGCACGTGTGTGGTGGGATACTGTGGTCAAATCCAAGGATGAGACCGAGATGGATTGGGAAGAGTTTGAGGCTCTCTTTTATGATAAGTACTTTCCTGATGTTGTGAAAAATGAGCTACAACATGAGTTCCTCGAACTTAAACAGGGGTCCCTAACTGTAAGGGAATATGCGTTCAGATTCTATCAGTTGCTTCGATTTGCACCGGAGTTTGATGAGGAGTATACAGCTCATCGGTTTGAGGAGGGATTGGCTGATCATATCAGCATATATGTGGTTCGCTCAACACACAAGACCTTAGTTGAGGCGGTACACTGTGCCATGGCAGTCGAGAATAGTATTGAGCCGTACAGACTGTACCAGGATGAACGAAGAGACTATAAGGGCAAAGGGAAGACATCATCTCAGAGTAGCTATGACTCGGGTAAACATGGTGGTATTAGAAAGAAACAGAGAACGACAATTCTGTATGAAGACATCACAGTTGCATCTGGTCAACAAGGTGGGCTAGGGGAGTGTTACCATTGTGGTGGAGCTGGACATATGGCTAGAGATTGTATTAATCGCAGTGCTCGTGTATGTTACACATGCAGTCAGCCGGGGCATATTGCTAAAAATTGCACTCAGGGGCAGACCTGAGTGTTCACTGGGTGGCAGAGAAATGAGGAAGTGGAAGTCATGTTGACTATTGTTAATAGTTTTGTTGAAGTGTTGTTTGATACTGGAGAATCATGTTCATTCATTTCTTAGTTTAACATAAGAACACTTGACACGTGATCAATTTAACATAAGATTAAATGGTCAAATTCACAGAATATATAAATTGTTCGAATATTAAAACATTATGGTTTAAATCAACAAAATTGAAACCCTGCAGCTCATTTTGAGAGTGAAACGTATGTTGTTAGCCACATTTTTTTAATGCTAATTTCAATTTTTTCAATTTTGCAGTTATTTGATGGAGAAATCAATCCTAATTCTGGACTATCCTCAAGTAAAACGCACGCGTTTGTAGACAAATTTTTGTTTGCAGTTTTAAGCTAATTTCAGTTTATACATTACATAATAGTTTTTGGTCATGAACAATATGTTTACATGGATTTGAAACCTTCTTACAAGCTTTAGAACACCTACTGTATTGTGCAGTGAAGTTGAGTTTTCATGGCCCAAAGTTTAGCTTGAAGAGAATTGATGAAAAGGGAAGACTAAAAGATGTAATTTAGCCTTTTGTATTTGATCTTAACTGGAGTTATTAATTCTGCCGAATTTAGGTACACTCTTTCTGGATCAGAATGAATTCAATCCAACTTAAAATTTTCTGGTTTAACTGACAAAAGTTTTCCTGCATTAATGTAAAAAGAGGAATTAAAAAGTGGCACACTTACAAGTTCCCATTACTAAATTTCACAGGACAAAAGTGTGGATGAAGTAGCAGAACAAATGGCAATTGACAATGCTTACTTACAACTTGAAAGAAACAACTGTCAAATAAAACTGTCATCAGCTACAACAAGGGGCTTCACAGTTTGCTGATGGTGTTCTTGGTGAGGCTTCCCATGGCCTTAGCCTTTTCTCTCAATACAAACTTCTGCACCTTCCCGGTCGAAGTCTTTGGCAGATCTTCAAAAACAACTGTTCGAGGAGCCATATAGTGGGGTAACCGATCCTTACAAAACTTAATAATCTCCTCTCTACCAGTTTTACAGCCATCCTTCAACTTCACAAATGCACAAGGTGTCTCCCCCCAATATTCATCAGGCCTTCCCACAATAGCTGCCTCAAGAATATCTGGATGACTAAAAAGCACTGATTCCACCTCAATTGTGCTAATATTTTCGCCCCCAGAAATGATAATATCCTTCGAACGGTCCTTTAGTTCTATGTAACCATCCGGGTGTTTCACCCCCAAGTCCCCACTATGAAACCATCCACCTTTAAATGCATCCCTTGTTGCTTGATGATCTTTCAAGTATCCATTCATCACGGTGTTGCCCCTGAACATAACCTCACCCATGGTTTTTGCATCAGATGGTACACTCTTCATGGTCACAGGATCTTTAACATCGAGTTCCTCCATGCCAAGATGTTGCAACCCCTGTCTAGACTTGATCTTTGCCTGTTCAACCCGAGGAAGGGAATCCCATTCAGGTTTCCAACTGCAGACTGTCCCAGGACCATAAGTTTCTGTCAAACCATATGAGTGGGTTACATTGAACCCTAGTTCTTCCATCTTGAATAGTACCTGGGCAGGTGGCGGTGCACCTCCAGTCATGACTATTACCTTGCCCGGAAGTGGCCTTCGCTCATTTTCTGGTGCATTTACAATCATGTTTAAAACGGTGGGTGCACCACCCATGTGGGTCACCTTGTGCTGAGAAATACAGCTAAATATTCCTTTTGCAGTGACATTTCTTTGGCAGATATTGGTGCCACCCTGAGCAGCCACGGCCCAAGTGAGGCACCAGCCATTGCAATGAAACATGGGCACACACCATAAATACACAGGCATTGAGGGCATCTCATTGAGAAGAACTGCTGCAAATGAATTGAGATAGGCACCTCTGTGGCTATAAATGACACCTTTTGGGCTTGATGTAGTACCTGAAGTGTAGTTGAGTGAAATTGGATCCCATTCGTCTTTTGGCCGTCGGATCTCAAAATCGAGTTTTCCCCTTCCTAATAGGCTCTCATATTCCAAGTTCCCAGAAATGGGGTTGCATAACTCAGGGGACGATTGATCACTCTCTGGGATTAAGACTAGAACAGGTAGCTTGGTTCTAGTCTTGGACAGGATGTCAAATGCTCCTTTAGCAACATGGAAAAGTTGGTAGTCTACAAAAATGAATTTGGCATCAGAATGTTTTAATAATACTGACACCATTTGTGAATCATGGCGTACATTAAGTGTACAGAGAACTGCTCCTGCCATTGGAACACCGAAATGGAGCTCATACATTGCTGGGATATTTGGAGCCAATGCAGCTACCTGTGGGAAAAGGACATCACGAATTAATCTGCACTGGTGCTTGAAGAATAAGGCAAAGAGGAGTAAAATCTAAGAAAGGAAAGAAATCAATAGTTTTAATGATTTATATACCCCAAGCCTTATGTGAAGAAGAGGGTAATTAGAAAAGAAATTCAGGGAGAAAAAAGTGTTGCACTGTGAGCAGCACATGCGCATCATCGGCTAGACTGAATCTCATGGAGATACAGAAGGATGGCCAAAATAAACATGGATTTGGTGAATCACTCTTAAAGGAGAAACTTTAAAATTCAATTACTTCAGCTACAAATGTGTTCAAAGTGGCCAGAACATGGTAGTAACGACGCAAAAAACATCATCAAAATCTAAAAGCAAGGAGAACCACAGGACTCAAATAATCACAACCAACCTCCTCTCCCTCACTATGTTGATTGGATATTGGGACATGTCACAAATCCAAACTTCCCCCAAAGGAAATACAAAAAAGCAAATAAACAAACCAAACCACTGAAACCATAAAAAATGAAGATGCAAATTGCAAAGTAGTCAATAATGGGAACAAACAGAGCAAAACTTCTACAATAACATGAAATAAGTAGTTTGTTGCAAACCACATCTCCACGAGAAATTCCGAGCTGGGAAAGAGCAGAAGCGAGTCTGGTGCATCGTTCAAGTGTCTCTCTCCAAGTGTAGATGATGCTTCCGTATACAACAGAAGGCCTGTCTCTGTAGACTATGGCCGAGCGCTCCAGGAAGCTGATTGGAGAGAGGGGGATGTAGTTAGCGGAACACCTGATCGAACCCTCCATCAATGTCACCAGTCAGGCAGCCCTGTCCTTTTGAATTAAGTGATGGAATAGTCTGAGAAGTGATAAACCTCCAAACTCAATATAATTTTTTTCCTTGTGAGTTATCAGTCATCGGTTCTTTTCTGTTTTATACACCAGTATCAGAAAGAAAAGAAAAGAAATCAATTGTAGATATAAAATAACACAACTAGCACAAGAAACTATCACAGGAATGAAAAGGTAAGTGTTTGACTAGTATACAAAACTTGGGAAGAAGATAAAGGGCCAAAACAACGAAGGTTGAAATTTTGTATGGGAAATACTGAATTTGATTAGCATAAAAATCTGCTCATTTCACCGCCCACATTTGGACTTGGGAAAGATTGAATTTTCATATTACAATTGTTGACTATCTGTACATGGACAAGAGAAAGCTCCACCTATATACCATTTGACCATCTCAACAATACCAAAACCATTCTGCTTCATAAAATCAAGCATTCATCTATCTATTTATGTTGTAGATTTCATATCAGCTTTCATGTTTTGCTTGGACAGAGCAGAATCTTTTTTCTTCTTAATCTATATATGTCTTTGTTTTTTCATAATCTAGATTAAAACCCACAATCAGGAAAAAATTTCTCGACAATCCAAATTCCTATTTCAAACTAACCCACATCTTTTATAGCAAAGTAAGATGAAGAGAAATGAAACTTTCCCACATCAGAATTTATAAACCAAAGCAATCAGATTGGAGAGAAAGACCTATCTTACTTGGGTTTGTTGTGTTGCCGTTGTGACTTGCGAGTGGTTGAGAAGCAGAGTGAAGACCGAAGAGAAAGAGAGCCTAATCAGCATTACACTGTCATCATATTTATATAAAAAGAAATTTTATAAAAAAATCAGTTATGATCTCTCTCTTTTCACCTGCTTCATTAAAAAAAACTCTCTTTTTCAATAAATACTGAAAAGATGTTTATGACAACCAAGAGATTTGACAATTTCTTCCTATTCTATTGCAAGACCTATTTTACATTGTGAATTTAAACCAAAAATCAGCATATATACACATATATAATGAGTGTACCACATCTATTGACAATATTGTAGAATACCCTTCTTTTTTTTTAATTATATAAAAATTTCAAGATTACATTCATAATTCAGTCTAAAAAGGAACTAGTTACAAAGAGTCATTACAATAATAAAGCAATCTAACATCAAAATCAAGACAATTTGGGACTGCTCTATTAACGTAGGATTGAAGAAACTCTGGCATAGACATCCCAACTATAAAAGTGCAAACTCAAAATAACCAAAAATAGATAAAGCTTAAAAAAAACTAAACCATAACAAAATAAATAAAACACTCACACTGTAAAGATGGAAAACTCTAATAATGCAGAGTACCTCTCTTAAATTCACCTGTATTAAGTGATAGCCAATAAAGTAGTCACTAAATATAATACAAATAATATTATTAATATAATAATATACATATTTTCTTCTATGTGGACGTCTGCATATTATTATTGTATTGACTGATAAAATATATATATACACGTCAAGATATTTGGTTCAATCTTTTTGTAATGGGGCTGAATCAGTTGTTTGGAAATATATGGGAAAAGGCCGAGAATCTGTGAAGGTTGTGATAAGAACATGTTAGTGGTCCCCTTTTGGATCCTTGTGTGGTTGTTGTCTTGCCGATGTTTCTTGTCCGCATTTGGCTTCATTGTCCTTTTTTCATGGTTCTTTTATAGTAACTTGCCAAATTTGTACGCAAACAACCCTATTGGTATTTGACTAGTCACAAACACCACTCGTACTGACTTCATTCCAGATTGCACATTTCTTGAAATAAAGTTGGGGTGAGCATCACTTCCCCTCGAGAGGATTATCCCAATTAGGTTTGAAAATAACATATAACGATATACGAACTCTAATGAAATGATGCATACCAAACACAATGTCAAATATTTTTTATTTTTTATAGCTGACAATGTCAGTCTTCAAAATAGATCGGATGCTTACACAATAGTTTTATGTTTTAATAATTTAAAAAAAAAAAAAAAAAAACATGAACCCCCAATATATACTGTAGTATAATTATGTATAATTTACAGATATTGAATTACTATGCTGTACAAGACTTTTATATAGCTACCTTCCTAGACTCCTAAAATCAATTGTCTACACAAGATTTTTTCATCTCCTTGATAACCAAAGCTCTAGCTCTATTGATAGTCACAAGACACAAATACACATGCTCTTGAAGCTCCTCCACTTGCTTTCTGAATCCAATATCACTCTTCTTAAGCTCCTTCACAACTTGCAACGAAAACTTATCCTCTCTCCTCTCCAAGCAGAACCGAATCATTGACTTGTTGTGTTCAACCTCATCATGAATCCTTGCCACAAGTCGGCTTATTGTGTCGAAATCCCTGTTCAGAATATAAGTCCCCTTGGCGGCTACATCAAGTTGCTCTCCGACTTTGGTAAGAATCCTACTTCTCAAAAACGGGATACTACTCAACTTTTTCTTTAAGCGCTTAAATGGGCAGCTGAAGATGGCTGGTCCCATGAGCAAGGCAGTGAGAGTATGTACGGCTAGAACAACAGCTGATATAGCAATCAAACTGCAAGCTGCTGTTATGCAAATCCCAGAAGCCTTTTTGAAAAATTTGATGAGCTTAATCTTCCGCGACACCTTTTTTCTCATCAACTTCAGGTGGTGCAAAACCAACGAGTACTTGTCATGAATGAGCTCAAAGTCATGGTTATTAGGATTTGAGAAAGGGTTAATGTTGTTTTGGAGAATGAACAAGTTTAGCTCAGAAACAAACGATTTGATTTTGTTCGGGGAGTAGTCCTCAAATTTATCAAGTGCTTGTTGAACGACGCGGTAGTTGGATTGGATCCGTTTGATGCTTTTTAAGAGGTGGCTACATATTTTTGAGGCCTCAGCACTGATGTCAAAGTAGTTGAGCATAAGGCCTTTCAATTCAGGCACCTTCGAAAGAATTTCGGATTCAAGAATACCAGGTATGGCTTCTTGACCAGGTTCTAGGAGGACTTCTGAGAATTTGTGATCATGGCTGTAACTAAAAGAAGATGATGGCTCGTTTACAAGCAATTGAGCCTTATTGTAGAAGTCTGCATATGATTTGGTTCTAAATGCACTCAGGTACTCCTCGTTCAGATTGAAGCTTTTTCGAACTTGTCTTATCACTTCCTTCCCTGAAAACCAATAATCCAAAATTGTAGGGGAAAAAAAAATTGAAGATATAACTTTCAACCGAAAAATTAATTAAACAAAAACATATACAACATACCTTTCGCAATCTTTGAAGAAGCTTTAAGTTTTGCCCACATATTGAGGTCGATCTTTTAATCGGAACAACAACAAACTCGATGTCGATCTTAGCTAGGTTAAGAAGAAGAGCTAGCTCCCAATTTGTGAAGAAGAGATTTAATAATGATCTTGAATTCATAACCCACCTGTGGGGCTTGCTTATAAGAACCTTAAAAGAAAGAACAAGGAAGGGCTTGAATGAGCTAGCTATTCAACTTTCTAGCTAGTTAGTTTGTTGCATATATCTCTGCTTTATTAAAGGCTGTTTAAGGATTGTAGTTCACGCTGTCTTTTTCGTAACTCTAATATTTTCATGAGAGAGAGAGAGAGAGAGAGAGAGAGAGAGAGATGAGTTACTTCTCCAATTTGTTTGCAAGCTTTAAGGCTAAATTTGCTGAAGAGTCCTCCCTTCTTGAGGACATTTTTTGCATCTGACACAGCCCTCTTTGGCCTCTCTTTTTGGCCTTTATGTATATTTTCTTCTTACAGTTATACATAACCTATAGAGGAGTATCAAGGAGGCCCAAAAAACACTGCTACAAGCCTACAATCAAAATGGCCATTGTACCCTTCAAGATGAAATTCTCATGTATACAAGTTATATAAAACAAATAAATAAATAAACTAAGTTAATTATAAGTTTTGGGAAGGTATACGTACACACCTTATAGAGGCACCTCTGGATATGTTTGCATGGGCTATCACCAATTTTGAAACTCAATCATTGATGTCTAGTAAGCTATATATATTTATATTTGTCATGCAACTGCTACCAAATCCCTAATTAATTATGTGTTTAGGAATCTATCATTGTCACATTTTCGTTATCAATTAATCAATCAATGCTTCTTTCTTTCTTTCGTATATGTTATTCTTTTCTTAAATATTTCTATGATCATTATTGTAAGTTGTAAGCGTGCGAGAGCTTTATCTAAAATAAAAAAAATTTCTATTTTAATCGAAGCATTATCTGTTAGAGTATATCTACTGTCATCAATTTGGCAAATGTGACATAATTTGTAGAACTTTCTGGTATATGTAGATGTATATCTACCTAATTAATTAATGAGAAACCATAGTCCCCAAGAAACTGCCATGCATGAGAGCCACCATTTGCAAGATACAATAAATTTGGTTTCATGTTCTAAATATCAATACTTTGCCTCCCTCGATACACTTTGCATCATTGTTCCTTTGATTTGGAGCACATAAAACTTTGGTCGGTGTCTCGAAAACGAGAAGCATGTATAATAGACATAAACTTCAATGACATAAACAAAGGTTCAAAGATGCAAGACTTATTCGATTCTGTAGAGTTTTTGTTTTCTTCTTTGTAGTTATTTTCTTTTAGTTAAAGATTTAAAGAGGAAAAAAGATGGCACGGGTTTTGTACTTCATTGGTTAAGAACATTTAAAGTCTTAAGTTCGATTCCCCTCTTTTCGAATATAAGATGAGAAAAATAAGATAGCGATGAAAAATGATCACCTGAAGAAGAAATGAGTGGGAAAACAAATTTAAATTGTTTTTAATTTTCCATTCTACGTATTTTTCTCCCCTAACATAAGGGCTTAACCGACATTTAAACAAACATGTAGAGGGGAAGTAGCATTGAGCTCACATAACTAGATTAGGTCGTGAAATATGGGAATGACATAATTAGGGGGCGTCGATGCTTCACCGGCAGGCAGGCAAACCTGAAACCTGTTATTTGAAATTTGAGGGGTAGAAGTTAGAACACCGCTACCAATTTTTGAGTTTGTCAAATCAATGCATTTGAAAAAGGCTTGTGTGATTAAAAAGACATGGCGTCTCATAATTGAACACAAAATGCAGCGCTAGGACACACGTGGAGCCTTTAGCTAATGACATGTGGTACTGCAGTTTACAGGTTTACAGAAGATATATGGGAGAAAGTCCCATGCACGTAAGGAAAGATTTCACAAGATACTCAACCTCTAAATGAGAGAGAGAGAGAGAGAGAGGAATAAACGTGGAGAGTTCAACATATGTGATGGAGGGATCATGCATATCTCATGCATTTGGTTTGGCAAATTGGCATTCTTCTCCCAAATATCCTTAATTAATGCGTAGAGCTAATAGCCTTTTTGTTATTAAAAAAAAAGAGGATAATAATGCATATATACGTATATGTAAGTGCGAAAATGATGTGAGAACCCGTCACACTGTAGTATCATTTATTTATATTATAACACGTGTATATCTAAGTTCATGATATATTCATTATGTGTTATCCATTAATACTATAATACATATAACATCATGTGACAGTGTCACGTCACGCTTCAAAATTTGTTATGCATTTGGTCTCCTACATGTTTTCCTCATCCGCTATAAAATTAGGCTTTTTATCACAAATTATCTTTGAGATTCATGAAACTATTAGGTTGCGTTCTACCAACGGGGTCTAACCTAGTGGAAAAAGGGCCTTGATTTGCAGACTAGAGGTCTCAAGTTCAAATCCTCATAGCATCATAGTTGTGTGTGAGAGAGAAATCCTCATGCCCTACAGTTCTCTAAGAGTGATTGGTTTCCCGTCTCCATGGGTGATATCTTCTTCATTTGGACGAGCCATTGGAGGCATCTCGAGTCAGGAAAAACCTGCTCTGATACCAACTGACGCAGCGAGATATAAGGGATAAGGAGATCGAATGATAACCCTACAAGTAACAATGTCGGAATCCACCAACAAACTGGAATCCACTATAAAAATTGAGTAAACCTCAAATATATTGATTGAAAATAAGATGAACAAACTTCAAATACAACTCCATGAGTTAGCTTAAATAGAAAACAAAGAAACCTTAAAACCATAGGAAACTCTAGGTTCTAGAATATTCCTAAACTTAGCTAACTGGAAAATAATAAAAATCATATTAGGAAAATAATATCCTAATAGATAATTTATTCTTCAAAATATAAAATTAAACATTAAATTAAATACAAATCTTGACAGAACCATAATTGCTTCAAACTTCCTCAATCAATTAGAAAATCTCAACAATACGCCTTTCTTCTTTTCCTAGCGCAATAATTGACATTTAATTGGAAGTTTCCTCTCTTGCATGATTTCCTTCCAACCTTGAGCCACTTTATTTTAATTAAATTTTCACATCATAACTGACTCATATTTCGTCCTACATCAATGAAACTATTAGGTTGCATTCTGCCAACGGGGTCTAGCACAGTGGAAAAGGGCATTGACTTGCAGACCAGAGGTCTTAGGTTCAAATACCCACGGCATCATAATTGTGTGTATAAGAAATCCTCATTCTCTGTAGTTTAGACTAGGGATGGCAACGGGTTGGGTAGGGGCCAAGTATGACAATACCATCTCCGTTCCCGCTCTCCATCCCAGCTCCCATCCCCGAACCCATCCTCGTAAATAGGTTTCGGGAAATCCCCGTCCCCGTTGGGGGACTATCCCCCATACCCACGGCATCATAATTGTGTGTATAAGAAATCCTTATGCCCTGCAGTTTAGACTAGGGATGGCAACGGGTTGGGTAGGGGCCAGGTATGACAATACCATCTCCGTTCCCACTCTCCATCCCTGCCCCCATCCTCGAACCCATCCTCGTTAATAGGTTTCGGAAAATCCCTGCCCCCATCCCCGTTGGGGGACTATCTCTCATACCCACCCCGAATCCCCAATTTTTTTTGCATAAAAAATATTTATCATACATTTTAACATTAAGTTTCATATTAAATTATCATTCAACACATCCAAATTAACTATAAAGCTCAACTCAACTATTCAAAATCACATCAATATGAAAATTCCAGAGAAGATTATGAAGAATTAGGAGAGGGATGTTAACTTAGGGTTAAACATAAACATTATAATTATGTATTTATTTATTTAAATATAAACATATATATGTTCAGGTCGGGTTTGGGGATGGGGACGCCAATACCATCCCCTCCCCATACCCGACGGAGACCCGCCCTCGGGACAATCTAACTTTTGTTTTTAAAGTTTACCCTTATTAAATGTATTAATAAAATAAAAATATATTTAATTAATTGATTACACATAGTAAATTAAGTCTCTCTGTCTTCCTCCTTCCCCGTTAAGTTCCTCCCACTTTATTCATCAACGGCCCTCTTCCCACCCCCCTACCCCACACCTAGTGTCGGATCTATTAAGGCGCAAGGAGGTGCAGCTGCACCTCCCCTCGCCCGAAAAGCCTCTGCAGGCGCTACATCTTGCCTCTTTGGTGAGGTTGGGTGGTGCACTCAACCTGTTCGATGAATTACATCAACCAAAACTAAGGTTTTTTTTTATATAAATAAAATAAAATAAAATAAAATAAAAATCCTAGCCAAAACGATGTCATTTTAGACCAGAGTTAAAAATAAATAAATAAATAAAAATCAGGAAACTGGACTTGCACTGAACGTAGGCTTTAACAAACTCTGATATGGGCTACTTAAAACATGATAAAAGGCTATTCAGAAAGAGGCTTTAACAAGCTTTTGTTGTTCTTCTTTTTAAACAAGGATTTTTAAATTTTTTTAAAAAAAAAGGAAAAGAAAACTCTTACATTGCACAACTCCTTATTTATGTGGGATTGGGAGGATAAAGGATTAACACCAATTTTGAGCAACCGTTTTTGTTAGGGAACAAACACCAATTGCACAACTCCAAAGTAAGTTTGATGCTTTTTTTTTTTTTTTCTTCTTCTTGAGCAAAGGCGAAATTTGTTTTTGTTTTAAATATTTTCTTAATTTTTTTTTTCTAATTTGCTCTCTCTGTTGTATTCATATGATTAGTAGCAAACTCAGAATGAAGAGGTTGTGCGACTCACAAGTCGAGTTACAATCAATTATGATTTGATTATTTCATTAATAATTTGATACTGATTTTCATTAGATTAATTGATGATTTGATATTGATTTCTATATTAATTGATATACTATAGTCAATTAGTCATAATCATAGCCTAAGACCCTTAATGTTTCAATTATAATGATATTTAGTTGTCAATATTTTTTTTTATTATAAAGTTTTTAGCCTATCAAAATTACACTTCTGTTAAACAATTCTTGAGTCCGCCAGTACCCACACCCACCAAGCCACCCCACTCGACCATACCCTAGCCACACACCCACCGCAACCCACACCCAACTAACCCCACCAACAAACCCAGGCCTTCTTCTCTGATCCAACTTGTCTCAGCCTCTTCCCTTCTCCAACTGTCTCAGCCCAAACCCACCCCATTCTTGGTGGAGGCGCGGCGCGGCCCCATTTTTATTTCTATTACTACTGAAATAAATTCCAATATATATCGAAGGAATGTATCAGAAAATATTTTTACAATTGAACCCAATTTTTCTCTTCCGAATAATCTTTGGAATTTGGTTGAAAAAAATAGTCCTTTTGCCGTGCCACACTCACCCAATAGCAGTTGATTTATTTGGTGCAGTTTGTTTTTATGATATGAAATTTAGGATTTGGGTTTGTTTTTTTCTTCATTATATGGCATGGCAGCCTTGGCTGCATGAGATGGGTGTCTCTGTTTTATTTTTTCTACATGGGTTTTGGGGTGGTGGGGTGGGGGCTTGACGCGGAAGAGGAAGACGAAGGGAGAAAGACTTAGTTTTTTTTTTCTTTTCAATTTTTAAATAATTGTTTTTTAATTATGGAAGAAGGCGATGACATTACCCTTTTTCTTATTGGGAAAAAATAATTACATTCAAAGAGGGTAAACTTGAAAAACAAAAACTATGCATTCATGATAGGCCATATAGAATTCGATAGAAACTGATTATTCTAATCATTTAGTCTAATTTGATTGCAAGGATACAAATGAGAGGAAATCGAAGTTTTCCAATGAAATTGCAGGCTGAAATACATCTTGCCTACAAGTCAAGTGTTTGTCACTCTACTGCAATATGGCATAGAAGACTGGGGCATCTAAATATGAGTAGTCTGAAATTACTACAAGGGCAAGAAATGGTTGTGGGATTGCCAGAAATTACAGCTATTACAGAAGTATGTGAGGGTTGTATTCTAGGCAAACAGTGCAGAGAGTCATTTCCAAAGGAAGCTACTACTAGAGCATCAACTCCTCTAGAGCTTGTACACAGTGATATCTGTGGTCCAATGCAAACAACTACAAAAGCTGGAAATCGATACTTTCTCACTTTCATAGATGATAACACAAGAATGTATTGGGTTTATTTCTTAAGACAAAAGTCTGAGACACTGAGTGTATTCAAGAGATTCAAAGCTATTGTGGAATTGCAGAGTGGCTATAAATTAAAGAAGCTTAGAAGTGATCGAGGAGGAGAATACACCTCAATAGAATTTGATAGGTTCTGTGCAGATATAGGCATAGAAAGGCAGCTAACAACTCCATATACACCACAGCAAAATGGTGTAGCAGAGAGAAAGAACAGAACTATTGTGGAAATGGCAAAGTGTTTGTTACTAGAGAAGAAGATCCCTCTTGATTTTTGGGCTGAAGCAGTTAATACATCAGTTTATATTTTGAATAGGTGTCTAACCAAAGCTTTGAATAAGAGAACACCATTTGAAGCTTATAGTGGAAGAAAGCCTGGATTTAAGCATCTGAAAGAGTTTGGTTCATTGTGCTATGCTCATATTCCGAGTCAACAAAGGCAGAAGCTAGATTTGATAAGCAAGAGGTATTTTCTTAGGCTATGGAAGCTGTGAAAAGGGGTATAGACTTTATAGTCCTGAATCTGGAAAGATAATTGTGTCTAGAGATGTTGTGTTCAATGAAGATGTATGTTGGGAATGGAAAACACAGAAAGAAAGAAGTGTGAAGGTTCCAATTGCTGAAATAACTGCAAGTAACCAAGGACAAGAAGAAAACAGCAGTAATCCTGAAGTACAAGGTGAAGAAGGTGAAATATTTGGCACTAGTACTGAATCTAGTGATCAAGAAAGAATGCCAAGCTCCCAAGATTTTGATCACACACCTCGCAAGTACAAAAGCATTGCAAAAATCTATGAGAAATGCAATATGTGCATCATAGAACCAGAGAGTTTTGAAGAAGCAGCAAAGGATGATTCCTAGAAGAAAGCTATGGAAGATGAAATTCTGATGATAAACAAAAATAACACTTGGGAACTTGTGAATAGACCATCTGACAAACCAATTATTGGTGTTAAATGGGTCTATAAGACAAAACTGAACTTGGATGGATCTGTGCAGAAGAACAAGGCACGGCTGGTGGCAAAGGGTTATTCTCAGAAGCCTGGAATAGACTTCAATGAGACCTTTGCACCAGTGGCAAGACTTGATACTGTGAGAACCTTGGTGGCTTTAGCTGCACAGAGAAATTGGAAGCTATTTCAGTTGGATGTAAAGTCAGCATTTCTTAATGGAGTGCTGAAAGAAGAAGTGTATGTGGATCAACCATCTGGTTTTGTGATACAAGGAAGTGAAGATAAGGCCTTACATGGTTTGAAACAAGCTCCAAGAGTTTGGTATGAAGAGATAAACACCAACTTTACTAAAACTGGTTTTTATAGGAGTCCAAGTGAAGCTACATTGTACACTAAGATGTCTACAAGTGGTATTCTCATTGTGTCACTATATGTAGATGATATTATCTACACAGGGAGCTCAAAAGAAATTATGGCTGAATTCAAGAATGAGATGATGAGGCAATATGAGATGAATGACCTAGGATTGCTTCATCACTTCCTTGACCTTGGAGTTCTACAAACTGATACCTGCATCTTCTTACACCAAAAGAAGTATGTAAAGACTTTGCTTGACAAGTTTGGACTCAAGGATTGCAAGCCTGTTGCAACACCACTGGCTGTGAATGAAAAATTGTCAAAAATGGATGGAAGTGATCTAGCAAATGAAACTTTGTATAGGCAAATGGTGGGGAGTTTGCTCTACCTGACTGCAACCAGACCAGATTTCATGTTTGTAGCAAGCCTCTTGGCTAGATTCATGCATAATCCAACCAAGAAGCACATGGGAACAGCAAAGAAGGTGCTCAGATACATTCAAGGTACTATAAATTATGGAATTGGTATGACAAGGGAAAAGGGGCAGTGCTAATAGGTTACTGTGATAGTGATTGGAGTGGAAGTGAGGATGACATGAGAAGCACATCTGGCTATGCATTTAATTTGGGATCAGGTGTGTTTTCTTGGGCTTCAATCAAGTAAAGCAGTGTTGCTCTTTCAACTGCAGAGGCTGAGTATATGAGTGCAGCAGAAGCTACTACACAAGCTATTTGGCTGAGTTTGTATTATCAGACTTTGGGGAAGAGCAAGTAGAAGCAACTAAATTGCTATGTGATAATACTTCAGCTATTGCTATATCGAAGAATCCAATTCATCATCACAAAACCAGACATATCAATCGAAGGTTTCATTTCATTCGAGATGCACTTCAAGATGGTGAGATTGATCTACTATATTGCAAAACTGAAGAGCAACTTGCTGACATTTTCACCAAGCCTTTGGCAAGAGATCGATTTGAATATCTGAGGAAAGCTCTAGGAGTCATTTCAGCACAACACTTAGAAGGGAGTGTTGGTTTATAAGTGTGATTGCTTAAATGTAATTAGAACAAAGAAGTTTCTATTCTTCGTTTAAAAGGCAGATTTGGATCAAAGTCCAAGTATGCAGCAGCAAATGTAATAGTTTCTATTCTTTCCTTGAATTAAATCTCACAACAGTTTTACCAAGAAAGCAACCATCCAATCAAAAGAAAGCACTCATTGAAAAGCAAAAGAATCATGTCGCTTTCTTTTATGGGGTTCTTCCTCCCTCTTTCATAAAAAAGAAAAAAGAAAAAGAAATGACTCTCATTGGTGAAAAGAGAAACCGCGTGCTCACCACTACACGGTTTCCAAGTCTCTCTCTTTTCTGAGGCTGCTAGCTTTGTTTCTTCTTGTCGGTTTCTTGGCTGATCTTGAGAAGTTGTATATTTTGTGAGGTTCTGGTTGGCTTGCTGGTCTTACAAATTCTCTGGCTCTGTAATTTTTTCGGTGTTGAGGTAACACTAAGCTAAACTTGTTGGCTTGCTTCGTCCACATTTCTGTTTTGTTCAAGTAAAACATTAATTTCTGCATTATATTTTTGTTTTAAATGTATTTTTGTTCCTTCTAATGTTTATATGTTGAATTCCTCTGTTTCTCTCTGTTGAAATACAAAACATATATTAGTTTCCCAGTTCTCTCTGTTTCTCTCTTGTTGTTTCCTTCTTTGCGTCTGAAACTTGTTTCCTCATCGTCCTTATTTCTCCTCTGGTTTAAATTATAATCCTTTTCTTTTTTGCCGTTTCTCATCATCTTTCTATTTAGTTAACAAAAGGCTTATTTTCATTGGGTGTTTACAGCAGCAGCAGATTGCCAAATGGCATTGAGCACCCAAAGAGACTCTGCCTTTCCTTCACCTGATCAGTCTCCTCCTCAACCGAACCACGATGTGTTTTTGAGTTTCAGGGGTGAGGACACTCGAAATAGCTTTGTATCCCATTTATACCACGAATTGCAGCTCAGGGGCATTAAAACATTCAAGGATGATCCAAAGCTTGAAAGAGGGACAGCTATTTCGTCAGGGCTCTTCAACGCAATCCAAGAATCGATGCTTGCAATCGTTGTTCTCTCCCCAAAATATGCTTCTTCTACCTGGTGCTTGGATGAACTTACAGAGATTCTCCAATGCATGAAATCCAAGGGCACAATTCTCCCAGTGTTTTATAATGTGGATCCCTCCCATGTGAGAAAACAAAGCGGCACTTTTGCGGACGCCTTCGCTGAGCATGAGAAAAGGTTTAGGGATGACATCGATAAGGTGAAGAGCTGGAGAGATGCTTTAACAGAAGTAGCCAATTTATCTGGAATAGATTCAAAGAATGAGTAAGTTTTTTCGTAAGCCATTTGATCGCAAGCCATCATATCTTCTTTATGTATGCTTTTTACTTTTCCTCTTTGTAGGTGTGAAAGAAAGCTTATTGAATATATTGTTGAATGGGTGTGGGAGAAAGCGCATCACAGATTCAAATTATTAGATTCCACAGAGTTAGTGGGAATGAAGTTTATACGTGAGCAAGTAGATTTTCTTTTAGCTCATCCCACGGATGATGTTCGCTTTATAGGGATATGGGGGATGGGCGGAATTGGCAAAACAACCATTGCTCAGCTAGTTTATGATAGCATTTCTACCCATTTTGAAGTTAGCAGCTTTCTTGCTAATGTTAGAGAGGTTTTTCAACGTGGTAATCTTGTTGATCTACAAAGACAACTTCTTTCCCCAATCTTGAAGGATCAAATTACTCAAGTTTGGGATGAACAGTGGGGAATCTCTGTCATTAAGAATTGCTTGTGTAATAAAAAGGTTCTTCTCATTCTTGATGATGTGAGTGAATCAAGCCAACTTGAAAATTTGGCTGGTGAAAAGGATTGGTTTGGTAAGGGGAGTTTAATCATTATTACAACCAGAGATGAACGGTTGCTGTTAAAGCATGATGTGCAGGTATCATATAAGGTAGAGGGATTAGGTGATGATGATGCTCTTGAGCTCTTTAGTCGGAATGCCTTTAAAAAGAATGAGCCTGAGGAAGGTTATTTGGAATTGTCAAAAGGTTTTGTAAATTATGCCAGAGGACTTCCACTAGCTCTTAAACTTTTGGGATGCTTAGTGTATAAGAGAGATCAATATGAATGGAAAAGTGAATTGGATAAGCTGCAGAAAATTCCTAAGTCAGAAATTATTGATTTGCTCAAAATAAGTTACGATGGATTGGATGAGATGAATAAGGATATATTTCTTGATGTTGCATTTTTTCACAAGGGGATGTTCAAGGAGCGTGTAATTGAAATACTAGACTGCTGTGGCCTATGTGGTCATATTGGGATAAATGCTCTTGTTCAGAAATCACTTTTAACTATTGATATTTCAAATAACACGGTTGAGATGCATGATTTGATACAAGAAATGGCATTGGAAATTGTTCGTCGGGAGTGTTCTGAAGAGCCTGGTAGACGAAGTCGATTGTGCAATCGTGATGATATCTCTCATGTATTCATAAACAATATAGTAAGAATTATGTAGAAAATACTAAGTTTTTAAAGAAATATGATTTATTTTTATCTTGAAATTTGACTTAAATGTGCAATTAACTTTTCCTTTACTATTCTTAATTACAGGCAACATACAAAATTAAAGGCATTGCCTTACGCATGGCGAGACTTGAAATGGCAGATTGGAATTGTGAAGCCTTCTCTAAGATGTGTAACCTGAAAGTTCTTGAATTTGATAATGTGATCATTTCTTCAAGCCCCAGAATTCTTCCTAATTCCTTGAGAATTATCAAATGGAGTCGGTATCCTTCCAAATTTCTCCCATCAAGTTTTCAACCGAATTTCCTTATTGCACTTAAGATGCGTGAGAGCAAACTTGTTCGGCTTTGGGATGGAAGAAAGGTAAGAGTAGTGACCATATGCCATTCTAGAAATTAGTTTTTAATTTTATTTTAAATATTTTGTTTTAAAAATTAAAATAAATCTGAGCTAATTATCTATTCTACCATTGTTATGAATTGCACAGGACTTGCCCAACTTGAAAAAAATGAAGCTTTTTGGCTCTAAAAACTTGACCACAACCCCAGATTTCAGTGGCGTTCCGAATCTTGAGTTGTTGGATTTTCAATTTTGTAAGAACTTGGTTGAGATTCACCCGTCAATTGCAAATCTCAAATGTCTTAAAAGCTTGGATCTTGGTTATTGCTCAAAATTGAAAAAGATTCCAGAATTTTCAAGGCAAATGAAAAATTTGTCAACGCTTAATTTAAGCGGGATGTCCATTGAGAAATTATCTTCATCAATAGGATGTCTGGTTGGCCTTACTGATCTGTCACTACAGAATTGCAAAAATCTCGCGGGTCTTCCAAGTGAAATTTGTAATTTGAAGTCTCTTACAGAGCTCGAGGTGAGTGGATGCTCAAAAATTGACAAATTCCCAGAGAACATGGGAGAGATGGAGTGTTTACATATGCTTCATCTGAATGGAACTGCTATAAGACAGCTGCCACGCTGCATTGTTGGTTTGAAAAAACTGAGGGATCTATCTTTGGATGGAAGAAGTGGATCACAGCCTAATAAATCAAGGTTTTGGTGGGGCCTCCCCCGCTTAAATGGAAGAAAGGCATTTGTGTTGGCTTCGCTTGATGGTTTATTCTCTTTGAAGTATTTGGATCTAAGTAATTGTGGCGTTTGTGAAGGGGATCTTCCCGGTGATATTGGTTGCTTGTCCTCTTTAGAAAAATTAAGTCTTAGTGGAAACAATTTTGTTAGCCTTCCTGCAAGCATTGGATGTCTTTCTAAGCTTAAGTTATTTTGGGTGAATGGGTGCCAAAGTCTTGAACAATTGCCAGATCTTTCTAAGCTTACCTCATTGGTGGATATAAACATAGCCAATTGCACTTCCTTAAAAATGTTACCACATCTTTCGTCAAATTGCTCATTAAACAACAGAATACATTTTAATTGTGCCAATTGCTTTGTATTGATTGACAATGAAGGCTGCGACAGTATAATACTGAAAATGCTACAGCGATACCTTCAGCCTCGGGTTCTCTCTCTGTCTGTCTGTCTGTCTCTCTTTTGTTGTTTGCTGTAATAATAATTACAGCTTACTAACCTTGTATATATCTATGTATATGGTACAGGTACTCCGTTTTATGAGGCCTCTTTACGGATTCACAATTTTAACTCCTGGAAGGAAAATTCCAGAGTGGTTCAGTAATCAAAGTTTGGGAGATTCCCTAACTGTGGAGCTACCTACCACGTGGATGGGAATTGCTTTTTGTGCTGTGTTTGAAGTTCAGGCTGATCTTTCTGATGTTCATTATTTTCAAATTAACTGTTCCCCACAAGGAATGCGGACACATGGAGTATTTCCAAAAGAATTTACTATGGGCGATGTTGTGTCAGATCACCTTTGGGTACTTTATGCATCTCGTATACAATCTGAGAAGATATGCGGTCAGATAAAGTTTTTGTTCACAACTTATTATTCTCATCAAGGCATAATGCTGGAACACAAAAAATCTTGTGTGAAGAAGTGTGGGTTTTGTTTGGTGCAAGAGCAAGATGTGGAACAACTCAACCAGATCATGATGAACAAATCCATCATCAAGAGCACTACTACTTGTCCTACCAAATCAGCTGATGCACAAGGTCAACAACATCATGATGACGAGGAGGCTAGTCCTAGTGGAAGTGGTAGCTCTCACCAAAAATCTCTCTTCTGCAATACCTATGCTCTTTCCAAAGAGGCAGACCAAGATGAATTAAATGATGTTGTTGACGAAGCTCGGCCCAGAAAAAGAAAAAAGATCGATGTGATTGGGACTAACCTATGATTCCTCACTTTCAAAGCAAGAGGCATCACAGCTGCTGTATTTCAATGTGAGTTGCTGATTCTAGTTTACAATTTTTTGGGATTTAACGTACTATTGTTTGTTCCACTGCTTGTGCTTCATTCTTTTGGCCTTATATTGCTCTAAGTTTTGTTTTTCACCTATTGCTCCGTCACTTGGTTCTCCCACTGTTTTTTTATTTGGCTCTATTCCTTGTTTTGTTTTAGGAGCATATCTGAATTTCTCTCAACTTGTAAAGATTTTCTCCCTCTTTTTAACAACTGCACTTTTTATGAAAATTTTCAACTACAGCAGGGGGTGCATAGGACTTTTGATTTGCTACTTAGGTCTTGCCCCTTCTTATTTTTCGCTATTGTTGAAAAGTTTAATAAAAACTGTTATTCTGAAAAGAGGAGCTAAAATTTTGCTACTTTCGTTAAAAACTCCTCCTCCTCAAATATCTGCACCTCAATACTTTAAAGGCCAATAACACTGCTCTCACAATGGATATTATTAGTAAGTCACCACCATCTGTCTCCCTGCATTTTCTTTTCTAGCCATACATTTATCATTAGATTCATATCTTCGATGATAATTCCTCTGCTCTCTCTCTCTCTCTCTCTGTGTCTCTCTCTCTCTCTCTCATGTACATTTGTCATCTTGGTTGATAACATGAGCTTTATGCATCTGAGAAAGAACATTTCTTTGGTAACTACTGCAGAGCACTAATTAATCAGGTTAATTAACTCATGTTGCTGCATATTATATAGCACTTGAGCAAAGTATCTGTTAACATACTGCAAATCATTAAGTAGTTACTTTCAGCAACCAAGTATATGTCTTCCATGATCTCATCTATCTTAAGATAGAGTGAATGGTTGTTTGTCTTGTTTGTTTCAGTGATATGTCTTCCAACACGTTTAAATGATATTAAGTAGGGGAGGAGAACAATTTATCTTGCTACTTTTTTTTTTTCCCATTGCAAAAGTATGTATATGCAAGATTTATGATGCAAATAAACAGGACATACTGTAACTTTTTTTTGTTTCTGCATTCAAGTACATAATTACAAGACTACTGCTATTGAAGCCAGCCATTTGTGTCCTGTAGTCAACTGAAATTTGGGTTCCTAATGCCATGGCCGTTACTGGGCACACTGCTAATGTGCAACTCAAAATGATCGAAAGTATTTGCATGCTTATTGGCCAGGTTCGCATGAAATTTTCACCTCAAAATCTTCAGGTTCATTAGACCTGCCTGGTTCTTATTGACACAACTTATGTGACTGTTTAAACTGCTATATTCTGTTATGTGTAGGATGAAATAAGCCAACAAGAATTCTCAATCAGACGCATAAACATTGGCATTGATATGATCTAAAATCGATCAATTGCTTTGTCGGAACTCCTCCCTTGTCTGTTTCATTGACCGTATCTTTGATAGTTTGTGCAATCTATTATTCAATTATGTAGTCTTCTCTTATTTAGCATCTCAGTTTCAAATTATGCAACATAATGGAATTCATGATAGGTTCATTAACATCACAATAAATTGAGTAGAATTTGGCAGTGCTAGTTGTATCTTGAATAAAATTATAGTAACTTTTTCATTGTAAAATATTTGGAAAATTGGAGTTAAGAAGTAGCACATGATTGATGAATTCAATCTAGTCATAAGAATGTACATTTTCACGCTAGGGAAAACATTTTGGAGCCATCATTTTCTTTTGATTGTTATTAGGAGAAGTTTCAGAGCTATAAGAAGACGACATTAAGATGTATTGTAAGCTATGGAGATATTGTTCAAAAAGGAACGCAGTGTAGAAAAACTCAGCGAGCAACAAACACAGCCCAATTAACCACAACAGAGCTGAACAAACATCCAAGAGGCTTAGATAAGGCCTGCACTATAGAATTCTCGTCAAGTGGAAGCCCAAGATAGCAACCGAAGGCTAAAGGGCACCAACTAAAGCCCAAAATCTCTAGCGAATCGGGCAGACATGCAAAAGCACAGTGCCAAAGCAAACCCACAATCATAAATTGTCATTGTCTAGCTCTAAACAGGTAAGCATATTTTTTCAATAATTAAAAATCCAAAAGAAAAATAAAATTAAAATATAAAGCAAACATAAATTTAATCATCCAATTAGGGGTCTCATTCAATACAATGACCAACTTCCAGTAAGCAAATGAATGGTCAACCCTTTTGAAATCAGCAAAGAAAACCTACACTAGCTAGCAAGCAAACCAACCATCACAAACACAAGAAACTATCCATTAATTTGTCTGATATATCATTGATTGGGAATCCGTTTAATCATTTTAATTCCCACAAATTCTATTATAAATAATATATGCATCATCAATTGATGAGTTGAGTCTCATCCACTTCTCCTGCCGTTAAATAATCACATGATCATAGTCATTATGAGTTATCCTCAGCAGCCTCTTCACCACCCAATGCACATAACGTTTTTTATTTTTCATTTTATGACACAATCACCTCACCATCTATATAAAAACCTTCATTCGTATCAATCTCTTACTCATCCACAATAATCAAAATCAAAATGGCAGCTTACACAACTTTCAAGCTCTTTCTTCTCACAGCTCTTCTAACCTTGACTATGCCATTCTTAGCCACAAGTGCTCGACTTTTGAATCCTAACCTAATTCGGTCAAACCCGAACCTCGCAGCCAGGTTGAATTTGGGTGAAGAATCTTCCAACTGTTGGGACTCGTTGTTTCAACTCCAGGCATGTTCTGGTGAGGTTGTCATGTTTTTTCTGAATGGTGAAACTTACTTGGGTCACAGTTGCTGTGAAGCCATTCGGACCATTGAGCATCAGTGTTGGCCTGCCTTACTTGGCACGCTAGGGTTTACCGCGGAAGAGACTGATGTACTCAAGGGTTACTGTGATGAAGCCGATCATGTCAAATCCCCGCCGGCAAATCCACCATCACCACCTTCAATTCATGATCCTATAAATGTAAAAGTTGTTCCTAATTTGGAGAAGTTGGTCCCTTGAAGAATTTGAGATCTTCAATCAATAAGAATAACGCATGGGGTCTCTAGCCATGCTAGTTACTTAATTAGTAGGGTCTATTTTGTTCATCTTAATTATGTTAATGGCTTAATTGGTCTTATACCTTTACGAGTGTATTCACCACCACTTGACCTAGCCGTGTTAGACTCAGATCTCCAAAACTCAAACTCAGCTACAAACTTCGATTGCTCACAACTCTAAACGCCCAGTGTTATTTGATCAAACCTAGCTCTGAGGCCATGTTAACATATACAGACCATTATCTTGTAAATTTACTCAATCATCAATGTAATAAGGCTTATAGAAATGCAGAGAGATTGGCTAGATGAAAGATGAGAGAATTTCAGAGAGAGAGAGATTGGAGAAGAAGCTAGCTCAAAATCGTATTAGCTCAGCTCCAATATAACATGCATATATTGTGCTCTGACAAAACCGTAAGGAATGGAATATTCCTCATTACATCATTTAATCCTAGCCACTCATTTAACTACCCTATGAGATAAAGACAAGTGGCACAAGACTATTACATTTTCTGCTGCATACTTGGACTGTGATCCAAAGCTGCCTTTTAAACGAAGAATAGAAACTTCTTTGTTCTAATTATATTTCAGCAATCACACTTATAAACCAACAGTTACTACCCGAATTGTGATTTCCTTAATGCCGAAAAAGGTTCCCGTGCTTGTCCGTGGTCTAGCCTCCTTGAAGGAAGGGATGCTTTGATCAAAGACTCTCGCTGCCAGATTTTTTATGGAAAAAATACGAATATTTAGAAAGACCTTTGGCTTTCTCCTCCCCATGATGGGATTATCATAGTTAGGCAAGTTGTTCCCTCATCAGTCCCTCAGTTAGTTTGTGAGATTATGGAAAAGGAGATAGATTCTTGGAAGCTAGAGTTGATTGAGCCGTATGTACAACCTTGCACTTGGGAGATTATCCGATGTTGTACAATTGCGAATACTGAGAGATAGGACAGAGTGGTGTGGCACTGGACAACTAATATTGCCTACTCAGTCAAATCAGGATACAGAAGAATTCATTCCTGGCGTTCATATCGAATCCGTGCAATAGTGTCGGCCTCCTACTCAATTCCAAAAGAGGTCTGGGTGTGTATATGGAAGATTGAAACTATGGCAAAAAATTAAAATGTTCCTCTGGAGGGTATTACCTAATGCCATTTTTACCCATTGGAATCTCTATAGAAGCAAAATTATTGACTCCCCGGTGTGTCCAATTTGTGGTGTGGAGGAAGAAACAATTGAGCACCTTTTGTTCTTATGTCCTTGGACTAATGCTGTGCGGTTTGTTGTCCCTTTGAACTACATAGTTGATATGAGGGGTTTCTCTTCTGTTGACAGATGGCTCAAGGGAGTGATTAATTTTCAAGGTTTAAGCAAGCGGGAAGTTCATTTTCTACTTACTAATATTAGCTTCATTTGCTGGGAGATATGGAAGACTGGATGTAATTTTGTCTTTAAGAGCAGCCACATTGATCCCCGGCTCACTATTGATCGAGCAATACAAAACCGTAGGGAGTTTTTAGATGCTAAGGCCAAATCTCCTATGCCTTTTGGGGATGCTTCAGTTGATCCAAACATTCTTGCTCAAGGGTGGAGGCCTCTAATGTCTAACTATGTGAAAATTAATTTTGATGGAGCATGGAAAAAGGACTCGCATTTGGCAGGGCTGGGTGTAGTTGCTAGAGATGCTATCGGATCCTTTTGTGGTGGTTTAGCGACTTCGTTCCATTGCAACTTGGCTCTGGTTGCAGAGGCGGCTGCTAGCCTTCGTGCTTTCAAATTTGCTCTAAATCATAATTTCACCGACATTATCCTCGAGACAGATTCGAAGATTCTGGTGGAAGGAGTCAGAGGAGGAGAAAACAAAATGGTGTTTGGTCTATCCAACCTCTTCTGGATGAGTTTAAGAAGATCTCTGTTTGTTTTAGATCGGTTCTTTGGAGCTGGATGTCAAGGAAATTGAACCGCACAGCGGCGATTGGAATCAGAGCGGAGCAATCGGAAAGTTGGGCTGTCAAGCCACCTCTGTCTCTTGTGGGAGTTTTACTGTCTGGTGGCCTCCCTTGTCCTCTAGGGAGGTTTTCATAAATTATTGTTGCTTTAGATTTGCTCTTTTGTGACTTAGGCTGCTTATCTCAACTCTCTGTCTGGAGCTTAGTTTAGCCTTTGTCTTGTTTGTTGTGTTTTGTTGGCGCTGCTTTGACGTTTTGTTAATGAAGAACTTATTCAGACCCAAAAAAAGAAAGATAATTGTATGGCTAGAAAAGAAAATGCAGGGAGATAGATGGTGGTGACTTACTAATAGTATCAATTGTGAGAGCATCGTTGTTGGCGTTTAAAGTATTGAGGTGCAGATATTTGAGGAGGAGGAGTTTTTAACGAAGGTAGCAAAAATTTTGCTCGTCTTTTAAGAATAACAGTTTTTATTAAACTTTTCAACAATAGCGAAAAATAAGAGGGTCCAAGGCCTAAGTAACAAATCAAAGTGGTTACCCTCAAAATCAAAAGGCCTAAGTAACAGTTTTTATGAAAATTTTCATAAAAAGTGTAGTTATTAAAAAGAGGGGGAAAATCTTTACAAGTTGAGAAAAAATCAGATTTGCTCCTAAAACAAAACAAGGAATAGAGCCAAATAAAAAAACAGTGGGAGAACCAAATGAAGGAGCAATAGGTGAAAAACAAAACTTTGGGCAATATACGGCCAAAGAATGAAGCACAAGCAGAGAGAAACAACATCATTGAAATACACAATCCCAAAAAAATGAAAACTAGAATCAGCGAAAGAAGCACTCACATTGAATACAGCAGCTGTGATGCCTCTGCTTTGAAAGTGAGGATCATAGGTAGCCCCATCACATCGATCTTTTTTCTTTTTCTGGGCCGAGCTTCATCAACAACCTCATTTTAATTCATCTTGGTCTGCCTCTTCGGAAAGAGCATAGGTATTGCAGAAGAGAGATTTTTGGTGAGAGCTACCACTTCCACTAGGACCAGCATCCTTGTCATTGTGGCGTTGTTGACCTTGTGCATCAGCTGATTTGGTAGGACAAGTAGTAGTGCTCTTGATGATGGATTTGTTCATCATGATCTGGTTGAGTTGTTCCACATCTTGCTCGTGCACCAAACGAAACCCACACTTCTTGACACAAGATTTTTTGTCTCCCCACATTATGTCTTGAGAATAATAAGTTGTGAACAAAACCTTTATCTGACCGCATATCTTCTCAAATTCTTTACGAGATACATAAATTACCCAAAGGTGATCTGACACAACATCGCCTATTTTAAAATATTTTGAAAATACTCCATGTGGCAGCAATCCTTGTGCGAAACAGCTAATTTGAAAATAATGAAAATCAGAAAGATCAGCCTGAACTTCAAACACAGCACATAAAGCAATTCCCATCCACGTGGTAGGTAGCTCCACAGTTAGGGAATGTCCCAAACTTTGATTACTAAACCACTATGGAATTTTCCTTCAGGTGAAGGAAGTTGAGGTTCTACCCCAAAACTAATTGGCAATGGGGGGAGTAACCCAACTCCTTATAAACCCTTGCTAGGTTTCTCAACTTTCCAATGTGGGACTCTTTACCTTCACATTCTCACACGCCCCCGCACGTGTGGCGAATTTTCAAGCCTAACACGTGGACAACACATTTTGGGTGACGTGGAGCACGTGTGGCCGTTGGGCTTTCACACGTGGGCAACCCGCTCTGATACCATAAAGGAAGTTGAGGTTCCACCCCAAAACCAATTGGCAATGGGGGGAGTAACCCAACTCCTTATAAGCCCTTGCTAGGTTTCTCAACTTTCCAATGTGGGACTCTTTACCTTCACATTCTCACACCAGGAGTTACAATTTCGAATTTGTATGGAGGCCTAAGGATTACCTGCACCATATACATACATATTTATGAGGTTAGCAAGTTGTAATTATTATTATAGCAAACAACAAAAGAGAGAGAGAGAGAGAGAGAGAGAGAGAGAGAGAGAGAGAGAGAGAGAGAGAGAGAACCTGAAGATATCGCTGTAGCATTTTCAGTATTATACTATCGTAGCCTTCATTGTCAAACAATACAAAGCAATTGGCACAATTAAACTTACGATAACCTATTTTGTTATCCACTAATGAGCAATTTGACGAAAGATGTGGTAACATTTTTAAGGAAGTGCAACCGGCTATGTCTATATCCATTAATGAGATAAGCTTAGAAAGATCTGGCAATTGTTGAAGCCTTTGGCACCCATTCACCCAAAATAACTTAAGCTTAGACAGACATCCAATGCTTGCAGGAAGGCTAACAAAATTGTTTCCACTAAGCTTGAATTCTGCTAAAGAGGACAGGCAGCCAATATCACTGGGAAGATCCCCTTCACAAAGTTCACAATCACTCAGATCCAATATCCCCAAAGAGCATAAACCATCAAGTGAACCCAACACTAAAGCATTTCTTTTATATAAGCGGGGGAGGCCCCACCAAAACCTTGATTTATTAGGCTGTGATCCACTTCCTCCACCCAAAGATAGATCCCTTAGTTTTTTCAAACCAACAATGGAGCGTGGCAGCTGTCTTATAGAAGTTCCATACAATCGAAGCTTTGTAAGAGACTCCATCTCCCCCACATTCTCTGGGAGTTTGTCAATTTTTGAGCATCTAGATGCATCCAATTCTTCAAGAGACTTCAAATTACAAATTTCACTCGGAAAACCCTCGAGATTTTTGCAATTCAACAGAAGCAGAGTAGTAAGGCCAACCAGACATCCTATTGATGAAGATAATTTCTCAATGGAGGTCTGACATAAACAAAGCCATGACACATTTTTCATTTGCCCTGAAAATTCTGGAGTCTTTTTCGATTTTGAGCAAAAACTAAGAGACAACGTTGTTAGACATTTGAGATCTGCAATTGATGGGTGAATCTCAACCAAATTCTTACAAAATAGAAAATCTAACACCTCAAGATTCGGAATGCCAGAGAAATCTGGGGTTGTGGTCAAGTTTTCAGAGCCACAAAGGTTCATTTTTTTCAAGTTGGGCAAGTCCTGTACAATTCATAACAATGGTAGAATAGATCATTAGCTCAGATTTATTTTAAAACAAAATATTTATTTTTTTAAAAAAAACTAATTTCTAGAATGGCATATGGTCACTACTCTTACCTTTCTTCCATCCCAAAGCCCAACAAGTTTGCTATTAGGCATCTCAAGTGCAAAAAGAAAATTCGGTTGAAAATCTGATGGGAGAAATTTGGAAGGATACCGACTCCATTTGATACTTCTCAAGGAATTAGGAAGAATTCCGTGGCTTGAAGAAATCATCATATTATCAAATTCAAGAAATCTCAGGTTAAGCATCTTAGACAAGGCTTCACAATTGGAATATGCCTTTTCAAATGTCCCCATGCATCATTTGATGCCTTTAATTTTGTCCGTTGCCTGTAATTAAGAATAGCAAAAGAAAAGTTAATTCCACATTTAAGTCTAAAATGTGTTAAAGAGAAATCATATATCTTCCAAAACTATCTTCATATAACTTCTTATCACATTGTTTATGAATACATCAAAGATATCATCAATTAAGTCTAATACTGTGTTAAAGATAAATCATAAATCTTTCAAAACTTAATATCCTTTATATAGCTTATTACCGTATTGTTTATGAATACATGAGAGATATCATCATGATTGCACAATCGACTTCGTCTACCAGGCTCTTCAGGACACTCTCGACGAACAATTTCCAATGCCATTTCTTGTATCAAATCATGCATCTCAACCGTGTTATTTGAAATATCAATAGTTAAAAGTGATTTCTGAACAAGAGCATTTATCCCAATATGACCACATAGGCCACAGCAGTCTAGTATTTCAATTACACGCTCCTTGAACATCCCCTTGTGAAAAAATGCAACATCAAGAAATATATCCTTATTCATCTCATCCAATCCATCGTAACTTATTTTGAGCAAATCAATAATTTCTGACTTAGGAATTTTCTGCAGCTTATCCAATTCACTTTTCCATTCATATTGATCTCTCTTATACACTAAGCATCCCAAAAGTTTAAGAGCTAGTGGAAGTCCTCTGGCATAATTTACAAAACCTTTTGACAATTCCAAATAACCTTCCTCAGGCTCATTCTTTTTAAAGGCATTCCGACTAAAGAGCTCAAGAGCATCATCATCACCTAATCCCTCTACCTTATATGATACCTGCACATCATGCTTTAACAGCAACCGTTCATCTCTGGTTGTAATAATGATTAAACTCCCCTTACCAAACCAATCCTTTTCACCAGCCAAATTTTCAAGTTGGCTTGATTCACTCACATCATCAAGAATGAGAAGAACCTTTTTATTACACAAGCAATTCTTAATGACAGAGATTCCCCACTGTTCATCCCAAACTTGAGTAATTTGATCCTTCAAGATTGGGGAAAGAAGTTGTCTTTGTAGATCAACAAGATTACCACGTTGAGAAACCTCTCTAACATTAGCAAGAAAGCTGCTAACTTTAATGGGTAGAAATGCTATCATAAACTAGCTGAGCAATGGTTGTTTTGCCAATTCCGCCCATCCCCCATATCCCTATAAAGCGAACATCATCCGTAGGATGAGCCAAAAGCAAATCTACTTGCTCAAGTGTAAACTTAATTCCCACTCACTCTGTGGAATCCAACAATTTGAATGTGCGATGCGTTTTACTCCACACCCGTTGAACAATCTTTTCAATAAGCTTTCTTTCACACCTACAAGCACTGGCGGATCTACATAGGCGCAAGGAGGTGCACTTGCACCTTCCCTCGCCGGAAAAACCATTGTAGGTGCTTCAAACTGCCCCTTTGCTCAACTGGTGTACAAATTACCTTATTTCCATTTTCAACATTTAAGTAAATGTCTTTGTCATTTTACTTTAATTTATTTTTATATTACTCCATTTACTTAAGTTTATAATGTAAATAAGGAAGTACCCCCCATTTGGATTCAAATAAAAATACTAGAAAATCAAATTCCTATCAAATCAAAATATGAAAAATCGGTTTTAGTGCAAAATACGATTTAGGCTAAAAATGATGGCTCATTAAGTCAATATATACTTCATACTAAAATCCCATAAAATCAAGTTTTCTTATTTAATGTGTAAGGAATAAAAGCCGCCAAAAATTATCTTGAGAAAATGATTATTCCAAAAAACTATTTTTCATACTTAATCAATTTTGCACCTCTGCTAAAAAATTTCTGGGTCCGCCACTGCCTACAAGGAAGAAAAGTAAAACGATGATTAAGTTAAAAATAAGAAGCATACATATAAGAAGATGTGATGGCTTACGATCAAATGGCTTAAGAAAAAACTTACTCATTCTTTGAATCAAACCCAGATAAATTGGCCACTTCAGTTAAAGCAGCTCTCCAGCTCTTCACCTTTTCCATGTCTTCCCTAAACCTTTTTTCATGCTCAGTGAATGCGCACGCAAAACTACCGGTTTGTTTTCGTACGTCGGAAGGATCCACATGATAAAACACTGGCAGAACGGTGCTCTTGGATTTCATGCATTGGAGAATCTCTGTAAGCTCATCCAAGCACCAGGAAGAAGACGTGTAATTTGGCGAGAGGACAATGATTGCAAGCCTTGATTCGTCGATTGCGTTGAAGAGCCCCGAAGAGATAGCTGTCCCTCTTTCAAGCTTTGGATCATCCTTGAATGTTTTAATGCCCCTGAGCTGCAATTCGTGGTATAAATGGGATACAAAGCTATTTCGAGTGTCCTCACCCCTGAAACTCAAAAACACATCATGGTTCGGTTGAGGAGCAGACTGATCAGGTGAAGTAAGAAAGGCAGAGTCTCTTTGGGTGCTCAATGCCATTAGGCAATCCGCTGCTGCTGAAAACACTCAATGAAAATAAGCCTTTTGCTAACTAAATAGAAAGATGATGAGAAACGGCAAAAAAGAAAAGGATTATAATTTAAACCAGAGGAGAAATAAGGACGTTGAGGAAACAACAAGAGAGAAACAGAGAGAACTTGGAAAATTATATATGTTTTGTATTTCAACATAGAGAAACAGAGGAATTCAACATGTAAACATTAGAAGGAACAAAAATACGAATTTCAACATTTAAAACAAAAATATAAGCCTCATGACTACACAAGTGAACTAAAAGTTGTATACCCTTTAGTCAACGTTACCTGAACAAAACAGATATGGAAATCTAGTCGAAGCAAGCCAACAAGTTTAGCTTAGTGTTACCTCAACCCTGAAAAAATTACAGAGCCAGAGAAACTCACAAAATATACTTCTTCTCAAGATCAGCCAAGAACCCAACAAGAAGAAACTTGGAAACCGTGTAGTGGTGAGCACACGGTTTCTCTTTTCACCAATGGGAGTCATCTATTTTTCTTTCCTTTTTATGAAAGAGGGAGGAACAACCCCAGAAAAGAAAGCTACATGATTCTTTTGCTTTTCAATGAGTGCTTTCTTTTGATTGGATCGGGCGAGTATTCAAGGAAATATGCAGGCAATTACTTGATATCGCCCTCACGATAATAACGAAATTTGGTTAAGGGTCAAGGATTTTCCTTTTACATGTTTTTTGATACTCAAGGAAATATGCAGGCAATTACTTGATATCGCCCTCACGATAATAACGAAATTTGGTTAAGGGTCAAGGATTTTCCTTTTACATGTTTTTTCATACTCCTACAACTCATCAATGAAGGAAAAAAAAAAATATATATCATTTGCAATGAGAAAAAATAATTAGTTAATTCTGAAAATTAATCGAGGAATTTTTTTAGTATAAGCACAACACAAAAGTTTATATGTAATTAGAGCAATTTGAGCAATCAATAGACTCAAAATGGCTTTGCTTTCAAGATCTTGTCCTTTGCAAGCACATCAGTCGTAACAAATGGTAAGCATCCTCCTATGTGAAATTGGGTCTATTCATTCACCATCAGCCAACTTTGCCAAGCATCCTCCTAACAAAACCCATAAAATAATAAATTGTCAAGAAGAAAAAAATTTGTTTATATGCAACTCCAAACCAACTTCCGCACACAAAAAGACAAAATAGTAGAAAAGAAAATAGACCAGTGCTGATTAGAAAATAGGCTTGAGTGGAGTCGTTCTATTATGAGGACCGCCATATATGGTCCTCAGGTACTGTAACATACCGACCCAAAAATTTATTTATTCGATAATTTAATTAATTTTTATAAATTATGAAATTACTATTTTGCTCCTGGGGTAGGGGTATTTTGTTCACTTTGTAACCTGGAAGGATTGTGGGGAAATGAATAGTACTATTACGTAGACCGTGTCTTGGGAAACAAGAACGGTGAGCAATCCCACATCGCTTGGGGTGGGAAAAGTGAAGTGCCTTATATGTGTGGGCACTTCTCTTCCTAGCAAGAGGCCTTTTGAGTAAGATAGCATTAGCTTGAGCCCAAGAACAAAACTGTAAGGGGAAGAGGTCCAAAGCGGACAATATCTTGCTAAGGAAGTCGAGTCGTAACAAATGTATCCGAGCTGGACCCCGACTGAAAGTGTGCCAGCGAGGACGCTGGGCCTCAAGGGGGGTGGATTGTAAGACCCGTGTCTTGTGGAAACAAGAACAGTGAGCGATCCCACATTGCTCGGGGAGGAAAAGGTGAAGTGTCTTATATGTGTGGGCACTTCTCTTCCTAGTAAGAGACCTTTTGGGCAAGATAGCATTAGCTTGAGCCCAAGAACAAAATCGTGAAAAGGGGGGGAGGTCCAAAGCGAACAATATCTTGCTAGGGGAGTCAGGTCGTGACAATCTAGGTATGCTTTTTCATCCTCTCAATGTGTTCTAGCTGTTGGTTGGGTTATTTAGGATTGATTTCTATGTTTTGGTTGTCAATTTATCGCTTGAAATCTGGCCGATTTTCGGCTCGTTATTTCGGCCATTTCCGGCCACTTTTTGGGGTTGGTCCAAGAATAAAAGTTTCTCCACTCAATATCCTAATCATGTAGGTATAAGTTTTTACTGGCGGTTTGGAGATTTTCGTTTCGCCGGAATCACTTTGGACACCCACGCGCCGGTGGCGGCTGTGGGGTGCATGGGTCACTTTGTGGCAGGTATTTGATGCCTAAAATGATCCCCATTTTGTCCTTAGCATGACGGTATTCTCATATTTGAATTTGGTTATTGTTTGATTTTCGATCGAATATCGCATATTAGGCGTTATCCTGGTTCGATATATTTGGGCCGTCGGATCAACTCCAATTTTATATATGTTGATCTAGGCATCTCTTGAATCGTGTAGGAACTCGCGGATTGTGAATCGGAGCCCCAGATGTTCCGATTCAATAACTTAAATTTTACGTCAAACGATGACCGTCCGATCGTGCAATCACGAGTGATCCGATCGTTTGATTTGGACCACACTTACATGACATGTACTCTAAACCTTGTGGAACCCATAGGAACTTTCGGATCATAAAACGGAGGTCATGGGCCTCGTGGGTCCGATTGACCCAATATGGGAAGTTTTACCATTCGGTTGACCGATCGTCTTTTGAGACTATTCCAACATTCGAAACATATAGTTGGACCTTGGGAGCGTCTCGTTCCTCGTGCTTATACTTGAAACTCAGGAAAACTAGGATTTTAATTTAAAGTTCCCGCTCGAAGCGTTTTATATTAATCTCGTACACGTATTCTGAAATAGATACTCCAACCTCGGATACGCAACAGGTGGGACCCTTTCAGGGTAGCATGGTACTACTTGTGAGTGGACTTTGTTTTCAAATGATATGCATTATTTTATGAAGGACAAACTATGCATAAGGATTTATTGGTTTATTGAATTTCTTATATATATAAAATTAATTGTTGGAACTTGATATTTTCGTAAAGTGATTGTAATATATTTGGGTTTTGGCATATTTGAGTATTTTGAGTTTATATATATGGATTTTGTGAATTTCAATCTATGCTTGGCTATGTGTGGGGTACGTGGGGTGTTGATGTGAGATTATGGAAAGAAAGTGGGTTATAGTATGTCAGTTGAAGTGTTATACGCACTACCCTATGTGCCTCCCCGGATACTTTGAATGTGGTGATACTTGGATATGTCGAAATCAGGCACCCTTAACGGGATGTTTTGTAGACCCTTAGCGAGGTTAGGCTGCGCTTGTAGCACTTGTCACAGGCGTACGAGTATTGAGGATTCTGCTGTAGGTGCTGGTGAGCTTAGTCCCAGTTGGACGGCTAGTTCCCTAGCCACATGGTCAATTGAGGATTCTTCCATATGGACTAGTCAAACATTCCCCTGGCTGGATTGTTTTCCCCGGTACAAACTAGGTGGTGTCTTACTTACGTGTGTGTGTGTGTGTATATATATATACACACACATACTAGCCTCTCTACATGCGCTTCCACGCCTGCGAGAGGCTTTTTTTTTTTTTTTTTTTTATAAATTTAAATTTATTTTAGAATTAAAAAAGATAGTAGGTAGTTGTGTTCCAAAAAAATAGGATCCATTATCTGATTTTTCTTTTCATTTTAATTTTTTTAATATAGAAAAGTGTGAATTTACCATATTATCCTCATTTAATTAATAATAATGTTTGCATTAACTAAGAGCATTTCTGGTATTTTGAATGTTTCACCATTCTCTGCCTTTTGCTTTATATATATAGATATATCATATTATATAAACGTATATATAACTATTCATTTCATTATTATTTATCGATGAGGATACTTCCTCGCTCGCCGTGCCAACAGACACGCGTCTCGTGAGAATGGTATGGGAATATTACGAAAGGTTTGAATGGATTGAGTAATAAAGCTGCAATATGTGATTTGGAATTTCACTATGGCTTTACCAACTATATATTTATATATCCATGGCGATTTGGAATGCATATTGTTTTCAACATCGTTTTCTAAACGGTGGGGTTATATTATGTTGGTTTCAAGTGCAACCGTTTATCTCTAGTTGTAATAATGATTATACTCCCCTTACCAAACCAATCTTTTTCACCAGCCAACTTTTCAAGTTGGCTTGATTCACTCACATCATCAAGAATGAGAAGAACCTTTTTATTATACAAGCAATTCTTAATGACAGAGGTTCCCCACTGTTCATCCCAAACTTGAGTAAATTGATCCTTTAAGATTGGGGAAAGAAGTTGTCTTTGTAGATTAACAAGATCACCACGTTGAGAAACCTCATCAATGAAGGAAAAACAAAATTCGCTTGCAATGAGAAAAAATAACTAGTTAATTCTGAGGAATTTTTTTGAGTACAAGCGCAACACAATTTGAGCAATTTGAGCAAACAATAGACTCAAAATGGTTTTGCTATCAAGATCTTGTCCTCTGCAAGTACATCGGTATTTTAATTGAAGTTTATGCACACTAGTATTTTTCTGAAACAATGCGCAAATGTGTCACCCACTTGACACATTGTGATAACCATGTTTTCATTCTTGCTTCTTCTCTGCTTGATTAAATTCTTTGGTTTTGAGTAACAAAACAAGATTTACAAAACAGCAAAATGTATATTGCAGCATATACATGTATTTTTGCAATCGAAAAGACATTTAGACATGAAAATTGTTATCCTCTCCTACCTAATAGAAAAGATAGAAAGAAATAACATCATTTGAACCAAATTGAAACTTCTCTTTTCTAATCATTTGAATTACTTATTGGACACACTGCAGCTTTGAATATTTGATTGCTGAATGTAACTGCTTAATTATTTGCAGTATGTTAACAATAGAAGTCCAAGTCGTCGGTCAATGAGTGATTTCTTTTGAAAAGGAAGGAGGGCATCATTTCATATTCGGACAAGTTCTTTTGCTTTTCAATCAGTGCATTTTATTTTATTTTATTTTATTGTCACGTGAATTATGTGAGTGGTTGCATAATTTTCTTTTGGATCCATGTTAGGGCTCCAGCCCAGTGCTGATTAGAAGCTAGGCTTGAGTGGAGTCATTCTATTATGAGGAACATCATATATAGTCCTCAAGTGCATACCTGTATTATTAGATGTAGAATTATATTGAACTGTCCAGATTTGAAATTAAAAGAATAATGCCACAACTGCTTAGCATAATCGCAACCACCTTTTACTCAACAAACATTACCGTGTATTTTTCTTCAAGAAGTTAATTTTAGTTTTGTTCTCCGTTTTGCCCGACAGATCTGCTCATATGTCTGAGGGCCATGAAATAAGTATATTCAGATCGAATGATTTTTCGTAGGCTACAAGTGATGATTTCAAACGTGTGGAAACTAAGACATTAGATAGTGGTAATTTCAGTGAAACCCATCTTCAGCTTTGGACTCCTCTCTTTCTCTCGTGCTCGACAATATATGGAAACTAAGACATTAGATGGTGGCAATTACTTGATCTTTTCATCACAATATACCCCAAGTTAGCAAGGTGATCAGCTGCTCTATTTTGCTCCCTGTAGATTTAAGAGACATTGCAACTCTAATCACAGTTAAGTAACAACTTGCAGTCTTCAATCAGGCAAAAAGAGGATGTGAATGGTTACAAGCCTTAGCAATCAGAGAGACAACAGACAATGAATCACATTCAATATCAAGGGACCTAATGCCCTTGGCCCAAGCCATTTGCAAATTTCTATAGAGACTCCATAGCTCAGCCTCATTAATATTTCCAATCCCAATATTGGCAGAGAACCCACAGATCCATGCTCCATTAGAGTCCCTTAGCAAACCACCAGCGCAGATCTTCCAAGAATCTATTTTACAGCTGCCATCCGCATTCAATTTGAAGTTGCCAAGAGTAGGAAGACTCCAATGGACTTGGACTAGTAGGCTTAGCATTAACCACATTATTGGCATCAAGAGCCATTCACTAGAAAATTGCAGAATAGTGTGATAGGGGTTGGGAGGATCAGTCTCATAGTCAAGGTTAAAAATAGAGTTACATCTCCATTTCCAACAATGCCAAATAGAGACAGTAAAAACAAGTGTCCAAGGAAGGTTGCCGGAGAACGAAATCTTGCTCTTGAGGTTAATATTCTTAGCCAATCAGTAAAGTCTAAGGAGAAAGAGTGAAGAACATCAAAAGGAACCTTTATGTAATTCCACACCTTAAGAGCAACTCTACATCCTTTGAAAACGTGATCCATAGTCTCAGGAAGGGAAAGGCATTTGTGGCAGTTAGGATCAGTTGTCATCAATCTCTTCTCCCTTTGAACATTAGTAAGGATTTTGCCATGCCCAATTAGTCAAACAAAGGTTTTTAACTTTTGGGGCAAGCATAGCATCCAAATGAAGTCCCAAGGTCAAGGCATAACACCTGCATCATCAAAGAAAGAAAGGTATGAAGATTTAACAAAAAAGGAGCCATTATTTGATAAACCCTATATTCATTTATCATTTCTTTGATACTCAAATCCAGTACGGATAGCACAAATCCTTTGCACAATTTCATTAGGTAAGACCTGGTCAAGCGCATCAAGATTCCATCCATGGTCAGACATAAAATCTCGCACTGTCCACAACGACATGTCTTCAGAAAGGGAAATAGCGGAAAAATCCTAAAGCAAGCCACAACCCACCTAGTTATCCTTCCAAAACAAGATGTCATCACCATTGCCAAACCTCCACTTTAAACCTTTTGGAAGAATCTGAGCACCAAATAAAATTCCTCTCCAAGTATTAGAATAATTAATATGAGCAGACTTATTAAAGTTCAAAATACTTTGACTCTTGAGGTATTTTCAATTCAGAATATGACTCCAGAGGCCTTGGAGAATGAACAAGTTTAGCTCAGAAACAATAGATTTGATTTTGTTCGGGGAATAGTCCTCAAATTTATCAAGTGCTTGTTGAACGACGTGGTAGTTGGATTGGATACGTTTGATGCTTTTTAAGAGGTGGCTACATATTTTTGAGGCCTCAGCACTAATGCCACAGTAGTTGAGCATAAGGCCTTTCAATTCAGGCACCTTCGAAAGAATCGCGGATTCAAGAATACCAGGTATGGCTTCTTGACCAGGTTCTAGGAGGACTTTTGAGAATTTGTGATCATGGCTGTAACTAAAAGAAGATGATGGCTCGTTTACAAGCGATTGAGCCTTATTGTAGAAGTCTGCATAGGATTTGGTTCTAAATGCACTCAGGTACTCTTCGTTCAGATTGAAGCTTTTTCGAACTTGTCTTATCACTTCCTTCCCTGAAAACCAATAATCCAAAATTGTAGAGGAAAAAAAAGATGAAGATATAACTTTCAACCGAAAAGTTAATTAAACAAAAACATATACTGCATACCTTTCGCAATCTTTGAAGAAGCTTTAAGTTTTGCCCACATATTCAGGTCGATCTTTTAATCGGAACAACAAACTCGATGTCGATCTTAGCCAGGTTAAGAAGAAGAGGTAGCTCCCAATTTGTGAAGAAGAGATTTAATAATGATCTTGAATTCATAACCCACCTGTGGGGCTTGTTTATAAGAACCTTAAAAGAAAGAACAAGTAAGGGCTTGAATGAGCTAGCTATTCAACTTTCTAGCTAGTCAGTTTGTTGACTATATCTCTGCTTTATTAAAGGCTGTTTAAGGATTGTAGTTCACGCTGTCTTTTTCGTAACTCTAATATTTTCATGAGAGAGAGAGAGAGAGAGAGAGAGAGATGAGTTACTTCTCCAATTTGTTTGCAAGCTTTAAGGCTAAATTTGCTGAAGAGTCCTCCCTTCTTGAGGAGCCACCATGGTTTCTTGGGGACTATGGTTTCTCCAATTTGTTTGCACTCAGGCTCTCATCTACAAACTCGATGTCGACCTCTCTTTGGCCTCTCTTTTTGGCCTTTATGTATATTTTCTTCTTACAGTTATACATAACCTATAGAGGAGTATCAAGGAGGCCGAAAAAACACTGCTACAAGCCTACAAGCCTACAATCAAAATGGCCATTGTACCCTTCAAGATGAAATTCTCATTTATACAAGTTATATAAAACAAATAAATAAATAAAATAAGTTGATTATAAATTTTGGGGGGGGTATACGTACACACCTTAGAGCAACTCCACCGCTCAACATGAAACCGGGCAAAAGGCTGCCCTCCCAAGCCCAAGGCCCTCCAGCGCGCAAGATTGAGCCCGGACAATTAGTGGGTCCCACCAACCCGGGCAGGCCCAAGAGCAAGTCTCGCCTGGGCTTCAGCCCGAGGGCGATGACGTCAGCGCTAACGTCATCGCTGACAGACTCCAACGGGCATTTGACACGTGTCGCTATCGGGCTTCTCCGATGGGTTTTTTTCCAGAAATCCGACGGTCCTCGTTTTTTTGACTAAAAAAATTCCAAAAAAAATCGAAAAAATTCTAAATTTTTTTTTTTAAAATACCAAAAAATTATGTATTTTTTCCCTATAAATACCTAACAATTTTATTTACTTTCCACACTAAATCTTCATACAATTTCTTCTCCGTCCAATATTTTTTACTCTCCACTCACATTATTCACTTCCCACACCAATTCTCCATACAAACTCTTCTCCTTCCAATATTTTTTACTCTCCACTCACATTTTTCTACTACTTTCCATTTGTATAAAAAAAAAAAAAAACAAATGGCATCTTCTGTCGAAACCGGAGGCTCGTGGTCAACTCAGGAAGATATTGCGTTGTGTCAGTCTTGGGTGAACGTTAGTCATGACCCTATCACGGGCAATGAGATGAAGTTCCATCATATGTGGAGCAAAATTCATGGAGAATTTTGTCAAAGATCGGGTTCCATTCGGACCAAAATGGCGTTGTCTAGTAGATGGAAACTTTTGAATAAAGAGTTAGGAAAATGGAGAAATGCCTTGACAAAAGCAAGGGAGAACATTCGAAGCGGTCAAAATCTATCCGATGAGATAAAATATTTATAATTGCCATTTTCATCAATTTAATGTAACTTTTTTTGTGTGCATATTCTATTTCTTTTTCTTTGCATAATCTTTTTTTTTCTTTTTGCATTTTCAATTTGTCTATATTTTCTTACATAATCAATTTTATTCTTGCATTTCAAAATAGTTTATATTTTCTTGCATAATAATTTTTTTTTCTTGCACTTCCAATTATTTATTTTTAATAGATCATACAAGCACAAATGTGGTTCAGTGCCATGGGGCAAGGCAAAAAAAGTTTCGTGCATTTCCAATGTTGGGAAGTCGTGAAGGATTGTTCGAGATTCAAAATTATTCCCACCGGTCCGCCGGTTGTGTTGAATGAGACGCCGCTCCACGATTCACCATCAACCGATTCGCCATTGGACTCCCCAATGGAGACGGAGTCACCACTCCCACGTCCGCCGAGACCTATTGGGAGAAAGGGGGCAAAGGCTAAGAGAGGGGGCACTTCGAGCAATGAATGTGTACAATTATTGGAGCAAATAGCTAAGAACACCTCACTAAGAATTGAGAGAGACTTGAAAAGAGATGAAGTAGACAAGGCACGAGAGGAAACATTTGCAATTCAACAACATCATGCACAAGAAAAGGACATGGATGATAGAGAGATGAAAATTATGGCCATGGATACGAGCCATATGTCTCCTGAAACAAAGGCCTATTGGAAGCATAGATGAAGGGATGTAATGAGAAGAAAACTTTTCCATGATGACAGACCTAGCAATACGGATTGGTTAAAGGATGAAAACCATTAGGTTGTATTGAAACACCTTTGCCATATGTTGTATTGTTGTATTGTTGTATTATCCTTTAATTTGTTGTATTGTTTCCTTTTTATTAAATAAAAAAAGCATTAAATAATATGACTATTTATTAAAAATATTTGAGCATCAAAACAAAGATTAATTAAAACCAAACCATAATTTATTGCAAACAACACACAAAACAACCCATACATAAAAGCATAATAATAATAAATAAAAGCATAATTCCAAAAAACACCACACACAAAATAAAGCATAATTAAAAACAAAGCATAATTCCAAACAAAGCACTAATCTTGACTTCATCCATTGTGATTGCCTTTCATCTCCCACAAGTGCTCGATCAAGTCAACTTGACGTCTCTCATGAACATATGAAGATTGCATTTCTTCATAACGATCAATCATGGGGTTGTTGAATCGACCATTCCGAACTAACGGTTCGGGCTCCATTGGTAGTCCATTTGGTCCCATCGGCCTTTCATATATTCTTGTCAACGCCGTGTTCATGGGATCGAGTTCAAACACCTCTGGAGCATCGTAGTCATACTCATCCTCCACAATCATGTTGTGGAGGATGATGCAAGTCATGATAATACTCCGCAGCAACTCCTCGTCTAGCATCCGAGCAGCACCTCTGATAATTGCCCAACGAGCTTGCAAGATACCGAAACACCTTTCCACGTCTTTCCTGTAACCTTCTTGAAAGGAAGCAAAGCTTCTTTCCTTCTCGAATTGGGGATTCGGAATTGTTTTCACGAATGTTGTCCACCTAGGATAAATTTCGTCGCCAAGGTAGTACGCACCAGAGTATACGGTATTGTTGATTTGGTACGTGACCTGGGGGGAATGACCTCGCAATACCTCATCGAACACCGGGGATTGACCAAGGACATTGAGGTCATTCTGAGATCCGGCAACCCCGAAGAAGGCATGCCAAACCCAACAGTCGAATGAAGCTACGACCTCCAAAATTATACTTTTTTGGCCCTTTCGATTCCCGTACTCTCCTTGCCAAGCAGTAGGACAATTCTTCCACTGCCAGTGCATGCAATCAATGCTTCCAATCATGCTTGGGAAACCTCGAGCCTCTGCTTTTTGTAGCAGCCTTTGCAGGTCCCTCGACGTGGGTTTGCGAAGGTACTCCCTCGTGTACAAATTTTCCACTGTATCACAGAATCTCACCAAGCACTCTAGGATAGTTGATTTTTCCATCCTTGCAATCTCATCCACCTGCTCTGCAGATGCCCCATAAGCAAGTATCCGCAAAGCAGCTGTAAGTTTTTGCTCCGGGATAAGACCCAAAACTCCAACAGCATCATGCTTTTGAATGAAGTATGTGTCGTAATTACAAATATCATGCATGATTTTTTGAAACAAATGTGGCTCCATTCTATATCTCTCTCGAAACTTATGAGTAGGATATAACGAATTTGGGATAAAGTAATCCTCCAAGAAATTCTTACCCTGAGACTCTCTACGTCTGTCCACATTTGGGGCACGAGGAGGACGATGTTGCCTTGATTGATTAAGCATACACACCGCTGCTGCAAGCATTTGTTCCTCTTCTTCATCGGCGTCCCGATCTTCTTCAGCACGTCTACGCCGGATTTCTTCCCTTTCTTTCTGTTGCCTCTCTAACACCCTCCTCAAATTTAACATTGAGAGTAGAATGTGTTTTGTAAAATCTGAGAAATGAAGGAATAGATAAGAGATGGTGTGAGAGGTATGAGTTGATGATGTAGTTTTATAGAGGGATTCAGAAGATAGAGATGACACGTGGCACAATTTTAGAGGATGAAAATCTTATCTGAAATCTGATATTATAATTTTAAAAAAATATCTGAAAATCTTATCTGACAGAAATGACACGTGGCACAATTTTAGAGGGTGAAAATCTTATCTGAAATATGAGATTATAATTTTTTTTTTAAATATCTGAAAATCTTATCTGACATGGGACACGTGGCACAATTTTAGAGGATGAAAATGTTATCTGAAATCTGAGATTATAACTTTTTTTAATGAATATCCGAAAATTTTATTTGAAATAAGACACGTGGCAATCGAGATTCTCATCCGAAAATCTTTTCTGAAAAATAATGGACACGTGACAACCAAAAATATTATCCGAAAATTTAATTACAAAAGATTATTAAAATTAATGGTTTAAAGTATAAAAAAAATAGGAAATAAAGTACAATGAATAGTATTTGCCTTAGACTTGCCCTAGACTTAACCTTCATGGGTGGAACCACAAATGGCAAGGCTGCCACTATTCATGTGAATAGTGGCAGCCCTTGCTTGCCCTTGCCTTAGACTTAGCCCTTATGGGTGGAGTTGCTCTTATAGAGGCACCTCTGGAAGTTTGCATGGCCTATCACCCATTTTGAAACTCAATCATTGATGTCTAGTAAGCTATATATATTTATCTTTGTCATGCAACTGCTACCAAATCCCTAATTAATCGTGTTTTTAGAAATCTATCATTGTCACATTTTCATCAATCAATCAATCAATGCTTCTCTTTCTTTCGTAGATGTTCTTCTTTTCTTAAATATTTCCATGATCGAAAATAAAAATTCTATTTTAATCGAAGCATTATCTGTTAGAGTATATCTACTTTCATCAATTTGGCAAATGTGACATAATTTGTAGAACTTTCTGGTATGTAGATGTATTTCTACCTAATTAATTAATGAGAAACCATAGTCCCCAAGAAACTGCCATGCATGAGAGCCACCATTTGTAAGATACAATAAATTTGGTTTCATGTTCTAAATATCAATACTTTGCCTCCCTCGATACACTTTGCATCATTGTTCCTTTGATTTGGAGCACATAAAACTTTGGTCGGTGTCTCAAAAACGAGAAGCATGTATAATAGACATAAACTTCAATGACATAAACAAAGGTTCAAAGATGCAAGACTTATTCGATTCTGTAGAGTTTTTGTTTTCTTCTTTGTAGTTATTTTCTTTAAGTTAAAGATTTAAAGAGGAAAAAAGATGGCACGGGTTTTGTACTTCAGTGGTTAAGAACATTTAAAGTCTTAGGTTCGATTCTCCTATTTTCCAATATAAGATGAGAGAAATAAGATAGCGATGAAAAATGATCACCTGAAGAAGAAATGAGTAGGAAAACAAAGAATTAAAACTTTAAATTGTTTTTAATTTTCCATTCTATGTATTTTTCTCCCCTAACATAAGGGCTTAACCGACATTTAAACAAACATGCAGAGGGAAAGTAGCATTGAGCTCACATAACTACATTAGGTCGTGAAATATGGGAATGACATAATTAGGGGGCGTCGATACTTCACCGGCAGGCAGGCAAACCTGAAACCTGTTATTTGAAATTTGAGGGGTAGAAGTTAGAACACCGCTAACAATTTTTGAGTTTGTCAAATCAATGCATTTGAAAAAGGCTTGTGTGATTAAAAAGACATGGCGTCTCATAGTTGGACACAAAATGCTGCGCTAGGACACACGTGGAGCCTTTAGCTAATGACATGTGGTACTGCAGTTTACAGGTTTACAGAAGATATATTGGAGAAAGTCCCATGCACGTAAGGAAAGATTTCACAAGATACTCAACCTCTAAATGTGAGAGAGAGAGAGAGAGAGAGAGAGAGAGAGAGAGAGAGAGAGAGAGGAATAAACGTGGAGAGTTCAACATGTGATGGAGGGATCATGCATATCTCATGCATTTGGTTTGGCAAATTGGCATTCTTCTCCCAAATATCCTTAATTAATGCGTAGAGCTAATAGCCTTTTTGTTATAAAAAAAAGGAAAAGAAAAAAGGATAATAATGCATATATACGTATATGTAAGTGCGAAAATTATGTGAGAACACGTGTATAATCTAAGTTCATGATATATTCATCATGTGTTATCCATTAATACTATAACACATATAACATTATGTGACGGTGTCACGTCACGTTTCAAAATTTGTTACGCATTTGGTCTCCTACATGTTTTCCTCATCCACTATAAAAATTAGGCTTTTTATCACAAATTATCTTTGAGATTCATGAAACTATTAGGTTGCGTTCTGCCAACGGGGTCTAGCCCAGTAGAAAAGGACCTTGACTTGCGGATTAGAGGTCTCAAGTTCAAATTCTCATAGCATCATAGTTGTATGTGTGTGAGAAATCCTCATGCCTTGCAGTTATCTAAGAGTGATTGGTTTCCCGTCTCCATGGGTGATATCTTCTTCATTTGGACGAGCCATTGGAGGCATCTCGAGTCAGGAAAAACCTGCTCTGATACCAACTAACGCAACGAGATATAAGGGATAAGGAGATCGAATGATAACCTTACAAGTAATAATGTCGGAATCCACCAACAAACTGGAATTAATCCACCATAAAAATTGAGTAAACCTCAAATATATTGATTGAAAATAAGATGAACAAACTTCAAATACAACGCCATGAGTTAGTTTAAATAGAAAACAAAGAAACCTTAAAACCATAGGAAACTCTAGGTTCTAGAATATTCCTAAACTTAGCTAACTGGAAAATAATAAAAATCATATTAGGAAAATAATATCCTAATAGATAATTTATTCTTCAAAATATAAAATTAAACATTAAATTAAATACAAATCTTGACAGAATCATAATTGCTTCAAACTTCCTCAATCAATTAGAAAATCCCAACGCCTTTCTTCTTTTCCTAGCACAATAATTGACATTTAATTGGAAATTTCCTCTCTTGCATGATTTCCTTCCAACCTTGAGCCACTTTATTTTAATTAAATTTTCACACCATAACTGACTCATATTTCGTCCTACATCAATGAAACTATTAGGTTGCATTCTGCCAATGGGTTCTAGTACAGTGGAAAAGGGCCTTGACTTGCAGACCAGAGGTCTTAGGTTCAAATCTCCACGGCATCATAATTGTGTGTATAAGAAATCCTCATGCCCTGCAGTTTAGACTAAGGATGGCAACGGGTTGGGTAGGGGCCAAGTATGACAATACCATCTTCGTTCCCGCTCTCTATCCCCACCCCCATCCCCGAACCCATCCTCGTTAATAGGTTTCGGGAAATCCTCGTCCCCGTTGGGGGACTATCTCCCATACCCACAACATCATAATTGTGTGTATAAGAAATCCTCATGCCCTGCAGTTTAGACTAGGGATGGCAACGGGTTAGGTAGGGGCCAGGTATGACAATACCATCTCCGTTCCCACTCTCCATCCCCGCCCCCATCCTCGAACCCATCCTCGTTAATAGGTTTCGGGAAATCCCTGTCCCCGTCCTCGTTGGGGGACTATCCCTTATACCCACCCCGAATCCCCTTTTTTTTTTGCATAAAAAATATTTATCATACATTTTAACATTAAGTTTCATATTAAATTATCATTCAACACATCTAAATTAACTATAAAGCTCAACTCAACTATTCAAAATCACATCAATATGAAAATTCCAGAGAAGATTTGGAAGAATTAGGAGAGGGATGTTAACTTAGGGTTAAACATAAATATTATAATTATGTATTTATTTATTTAAATATAAACATATATATATATGTTCGGGTCGGGTTCGGGGATGAGGACGCCAATACCATCCCCTCCCTATACCCGACGGAGACCCGCCCTCAAGACAATCTAACTTTTGTTTTTAAAGTTTACCCTTATTAAATGTATTAATAAAACAAAAATATATTTAATTAATTAATTACACATAATAAATTAAGTCTCTCTGTCTTCCTCCTTCCCTGTCAAGTTCCTCCCACTTTAATCATCAACGGCCCTCTTCCCACCCCCCTACCCCACACCTAGTGTCGGATCTATTAAGGCGCAAGGAGGTGCAGCTGCACCTCCCCTTGCCCAAAAAGCCTCTATAGGCGCTACATCTTACCCCTTCGGTGAGGTTGGGTGGTGCACTCAACCTGTTCGATGAATTGCCTCAACCAAAACCAAGGTTTTTTTATATATAAAAAAATATAATAAAATAAAAATCTTAGTCAAAACGACGTAGTTTTGGACCAAAGTTAAAAATAAATAAATAAATAAAAATAAATCAGAAACTGGACTTGCACTGAACGTGGGCTTTAACAAGCTCTGATATGTGCTACTTAAAACATGATAAAAGGCTATTCAAAAAAAGGCTTTAACAAGCTTTTGTTGTTCTTCTTTTTAAACAAGGATTTAAAAAAAAGAAAAAGGAAAAGAAAACTCTTACATTGCACAACTCCTTATTTATGTGGGATTGGGAGGATAAAGGATTAACAACAATTTTGAGCAACCGTTTTTTTTAAGGAACAAACACCAATTGCACAACTCCAAAGTAAGTTTGATGCTTCTTTTTTTTTTCTTCTTCTTGAGCAAAGGCGAAATTTGTTTTTGTTTTCAATATTTTTTTTTTTCTAATTTGGCTCTCTCTGTTGTATTCATATGATTAGTAGCAAATTCGAGGATGAAGAGGTTGTGCAGTCGAGGTACAATCAATTATGATTTGATTATTTCATTAAGAATTTGATACTGATTTTCGTTAGATTAATTGATGATTTGATATTGATTTCTATATTAATTGATATATTATAGTCAATTAGTCATAATCATAACCTAAGACCCTTATTGTTTCAATTATAATGATATTTAGTTGTCAATAATTTTTATTATTATAAAGTTTTTAGCCTATCAAAATTACACCTCTGTTAAGCAATTCTTGAGTCCGCCAGTACCCACACCCACCAAACCACCCCACTCGACCACACCCTAGCCACACACCCACCGCAACCCACACGCAACTAACCCCACCAACAAACCCAGGCCTTCTTCCCTGATCCAACTTGTCTCAGCCTCTTCCCTTCTCCAACTGTCTCAGCCCAAACCCACCCCATTCTTGGTGGAGGCGCGGCGCGGCCCCATTTTTATTTCTATTACTACTGAAATAAATTCCACTATATATCGAAGGAATGTATCAGAAAATATTTTTACAATTGAACCCAATTTTTCTCTTCCGAATAATCTTTGGAATTTGGTTGAAAAAAATAGTCCTTTTGCTGTGCCACACTCACCCAATAGCAGTTAATTTATTTGGTGCAGTTTGTTTTTATGATATGAAATTTAGGATTTGGGTTTGTTTTTTTCTTCATTATATGGCATGGCAGCCTTGGCTGCATGATATGGGTGTCTCTGTTTTATTTTTTCTACATGGGTTTTGGGGTGGTGGGGTGGGGGCTTGACGCGGAAGAGGAAGAGGAAGGGAGAAAGACTTAGTTTTTTTTTTTCAATTTTTAAATAATTGTTTTTAAATTATGGAAGAAGGCGATGACATTACCCTTGTTTCTTATTGGGAAAAAAAATTACATTCAATAAGGGTAAACTTGAAAAACAAAAACTATGCATTCATGATAGGCCATATAGAATTCGATAGAAACTGATTATTCTAATCATTTAGTCTTAATACACTCATAAAGGTATAAGACCAATTAAGCCATTAACATAATTAAGATGAACAAAATAGACCCTACTAATTAAGTAACTAGCATGGCTAGAGACCCCATGCGTTATTCTTATTGATTGAAGATCTCAAATTCTTCAAGGGACCAACTTCTCCAAATTAGGAACAACTTTTACATTTATAGGATCATGAATTGAAGGTGGTGATGGTGGATTTGCCGGCGGGGATTTGACATGATCGGCTTCATCACAGTAACCCTTGAGTACATCAGTCTCTTCCGCGGTAAACCCTAGCGTGCCAAGTAAGGCAGGCCAACACTGATGCTCAATGGTCCGAATGGCTTCACAGCAGCTGTGACCCAAGTAAGTCTCACCATTTAGAAAAAACATGACAACCTCACCAGAACATGCCTGGAGTTGAAACAAAGAGTCCCAACAGTTGGAAGATTCTTCACCCAAATTCAACCTGGCTGCGAGGTTCGGGTTCGACCGAATTAGGTTAGGATTCAAAGGTCGAGCACTTGTGGCTAAGAATGGCATAGTCAAGGTTAGAACAGCTGTGAGAAGAAAGAGCTTGAAAGTTGTGTAAGCTGCCATTTTGATTTTGATTATTGTGGATGAGTAAGAGATTGATACGAATGAAGGTTTTTATATAGATGGTGAGGTGATTGTGTCATAAAATGAAAAATAAAAAACGTTACGTGCATTGGGTGGTGAAGAGGCTGCTGAGGATAACTCATAATGACTATGATCATGTGATTATTTAACGGCAGGAGAAGTGGATGAGACTCAACTCATTAACTGATGATGCATATATTATTTATAATAGAATTTGTGGGAATTAAAATGATTAAACGTAATTCCCAACCAATGATATATCAGACAAATTAATGGATAGTTTCTTGTCGAAGTGATGGTTGGTTTGCTTGCTAGCTAGTGTAGGTTTTCTTTGCTGATGTCAAAAGGATCGACCATTCATTTGCTTACTGGAAGTTGGTTATTGTATTGAATGAGACCCCTAATTGGATGATTAAATTTATGTTTTCTTTATATTTTAATTTCAATTTTCCATTGGATTATTAATTATTGAAAAAATATGCTTACCTGTTTAGAGCTAGACAACGATAATTTGTGATTGTTAGTTTGCTTTGGCACTGGTGCTTTTGCATGTCTGCCTGATTAGCTAGAGACTGGGCTTTAGCTGTGCTTAATAGGGCTGTGTTTGTTGCTTGCTGAGTTTTTAGCGTGGCTTTTCTACACTTCTTTCCCTTTTCATTTGGGATACCTATAGCTTTTGAACAATATCTCTATTATTCTATAGCTTACAATACATCTTAATGTTTTGTGATTTTGATACTCTATAGCATATGTAGTAATGTCAGTCTTCTTATAGCTCCAAAATTTCTCCTAATAACAACTCAAAAGAAAATGATAGCTCCAAAATGTTTCCCTAGCGTGAAAATGTCATCCTCTTCCACTGTTGTGAAAATTTGAGTACATTCTTATGACTAGATTGAATTCATGAATCATGTGGTACTTCTTAACTCCAATTTTCCAAATACTTTACAATGAAAAAGTCACTATAATTTTATTCAAGATACAACTAGCACTGCCAAATTCTACTCAACTTATTGTGATGTTAATGAACCTCTCATGAATTCCATTCTGTTGCATAATTTGAAACTGAGATGCTAAATAAGAGAAGACTACATAATTGAATAATAGATTGCACAAACTATCAAAGATATGATCAATGAAACAGACAAGGGAGGAGTTCCGACAAAGCAATTGATCGGTTTTAGATCAGATCAATGCCAATGTTTACGCATCTGATTGAGAATTCTTGTTGGCTTATTTCATCCTACACACAACAGAATATAGCAGTTTAAATAGTCACATAAGTTGTGTCAATAAGAACCAGGCAGGTCTAATGAACCTGTAGATTTTGAGGTGAAAATTTCATGCGAACCTGGCCAATAAGCATGCAAATACTTTCGATCATTTTGAGTTGCACATTAGCAGTGTGCCCAGTATCGGCCATGGCATTAGGAACCCAAATTTCAGTTGACTACAGGACACAAATGGCTGGCTTCAATAGCAGTAGTCTTGTAATTATGTACTTGAATGCAGAAACAAACAAAAAAAAGTTACAGTGTGTCCTGTTTATTTGCATCATAAATCTTGAATATACATACTTTTGCAATGGAAAAAAAAGTAGCAAGATAAATTGTTCTCGTTTCCTACTTAATATCATTGAAACGTGTTGGAAGAGATATCATTGAAACAAACAAAACAAACAACCATTCACTCTATCTTAAGATAGATGAGATCATGGAAGACATATACTTGATTGCTGAAAGTAACTACTTAATGATTTGCAGTATGTTAACAGATACTTTGCTCAAGTGCTATATAATATGCAGCAACATGAGTTAATTAACCTGATTAATTAGTGCTCTGCAGTAGTTAACAAAGAAATGTTCTTTCTCAGATGCATAAAGCTCATGTTACCAACCAAGATGACAAATGTACATGAGAGAGAGAGAGAGAGACACAGAGAGAGAGAGAGAGAGCAGAGGAATTATCATCGAAGATATGAATCTAATGATAAATGTATGGCTAGAAAAGAAAATGCAGGGAGACAGATGGTGGTGACTTACTAATAATATCCATTGTGAGAGCAGTGTTATTGGCCCTTAAAGTATTGAGGTGCAGATATTTGAGGAGGAGGAGTTTTTAACGAAGGTAGCAAAATTTTAGCTCCTTTTTTAAGAATAACAGTTTTTATTAAACTTTTCAACAATATCGAAAAATAAGAGGGGGCAAGACCTAAGTTGGAAATCAAAAGTCCTATGCACCCCCTGCTGTAGTTGAATATTTTCATAAAAAGTGCAGTTGTTAAAAAGAGGGGAGAAAATCTTTACAAGTTGAGAGAAATTCAGAAATGCTCCTAAAACAAAACAAGGAATAGAGCCAAATAAAAAAAACAGTGGGAGAACCAAATAAAGGAGCAATAGGGGAAAAACAAAACTTAGAGCAATATAAGGCCAAAAGAATGAAGCAAAATTAGCGGAACAAACAATAGTACATCAAATCCAAAAAAAAAAAAAAAATGAAAACTAGAATCAGCAAGAGCAGCAACTCACATTGAAATACAGCAGCTGTGATGCCTCTTTCTTTTTCTGGGCCGAGCTTCGTCAACAACATCATTTAATTCATCTTGGTCTGCCTCTTCGGAAAGAGCATAGGTATTGCGGAAGAGAGATTTTTGGTGAGAGCTACCACTTCCACTGGGACTAGCCTCCTAGTCATCGTGGCAATGTTGACCTTGTGCATCAGCTGAATTGGTAGGATAAATAGTAGTGCTCTTGATGATGGATTTGTTCATCATGATTTGGTTGAGTTGTTCCACATCTTGCTCGTGCACCAAACAAAACCCACACCTCTTCACACAAGATTTTTTGTCTCCCCACATTATGTCTTGAGAATAATCAGTTGTGAACAAAACCTTTATCTGACCGTATATCTTCTCAAATTGTTTATGAGATAAAAAAATTACCCAAAGGTGATCTGACACAACATCGCCTATTTTAAAAGATCTTGAAAATCTATGTGTCGACTTTTCTTGTGAGAAAGAGGTAATTCGAAAACAAAGAAATTCAGAAAGATCAGCCGGAACTTCAAACACAACACATAAAGCAATTCCCATCCACGTGGTAGGTAGCTCCACAGTTAGGGAATCTCCCAAACTTTGATTACTGAACCACTCTGGAATTTTCCTTCCAGGAGTTAAAATTTCGAATCTGTCAAGATATATACGAGGGAATACCTGTACCATATACATAGATATATACGAGGTTAGTAAGTTGTAATTATTATTACAGCAAACATTAAAAGACAGACAAACAGACAGACAGAGAGAGAACCCGAGTCTGAAGCTGAAGCTGAAGCTGAAGGTATCGCTGTAGCATTTTCAGTATTATACTATCGCAGCCTTCATTGTCAACCAATACAAAGCAATTGGCACATTTAAAACGACAAAAATGTATTTCGTAGTGTATATCCACTAATGAGAAATTTGACGAAAGATGTGGTAACATTTTTAGGGAAGTGCAATTGGCTATATTTATATCCACCAATGAGATAAGCTTAGAAAGATCTGGCAATTGTTCAAGACTTTGGCACCCATTCACCCAAAATAACGTAAGCTTAGAAAGACATCCAACGCTTGCAGGAAGGCTAACAAAATTGTTTCCACTAAGCCTTAATTCTTTTAAAGAGGACAAGCAACCAATATCACTAGGAAGATCCCCTTCACAAACACCACAATTACTCAGATCCAAATACTTCAAAGAGAATAAACCATCAAGCGAAGCCAACACAAAAGCCTTTCTTCCATTTAAGAGCGGGAGGCCCCACCAAAACCTTGATTTATTAGGCTGTGATCCACTTCTTCCACCCAAAGATAGACTCATCAGTTTTTTCAAACCAACAATGGAGCGTGGCAGCTGTCTTATAGAAGTTTCATACAATTGAAGCTCTGTAAGAGACTCCATCTCCCCCATGTTCTCTGGGAGTTTGTCAATTTTTGAGCATCCACTCACCTCGAGCTCTGTAAGAGACTTCAAATTACAAATTTCACTCGGAAGTCCCGTGAGATTTTTGCAATCTTCTAGAAGCAGAATAGTAAGGTCAACCAGACATCCTATTGATGAAGATAATTTCTCAATGGAAGTCCCACTTAAAAGAAGAAATGACAAATTTTTCATTTGCCCTGAAAATTCTGGAATCTTTTTCAATTTTGAGCAAAAACCAAGATTCAAGGATTCAAGACATTTGAGATCTACAATTGACGGGTGAATCTCAACCAAATTCTTACAAAATTGAAAATCCAACAACTCAAGATTCGGAACGCCACTGAAATCTGGGGTTGTGGTCAAGTTTTCAGAGCCAACAAGCTTCATTTTTTTCAAGTTAGGCAAGTCCTGTACAATTCATAACAATGGTAGAATAGATAATTAGCTCAGATTTATTTTAACTTTTAAAACAAAATATTTAAAATAAAATAAAATAACTAATTTCTAGAATGGCATATGGTCACTACTCTTACCTTTCTTCCATCCCAAAGCCGAACAAGTTTGCTATTACACATCTCAAGTGCAATAAGGAAATTCGGTTGAAAACCTGATGGGAGAAATTTGGAAGGATACAGACTCCATTTGATACTTCTCAAGGAATTAGGAAGAATTCTAGGGCTTGAAGAAATGATCACATTGTCAAATTCAAGAATTTTCAGGTTACACATCTTAGAGAAGGCTTCACAATTCCAATCTCCCATTTCAAGTCTCGCCATTCCTAAGGCAATGCCTTTAATTTTGTTTGTTGCCTATAATTAAGAATAGTAAAGGAAAAAATTAATTGCACATTTAAGTCAAATTTCACGATAAAAATAAATCATATTTCTTTCAAAACTTGGTATTTTCTACATAATTCTTACCGTATTGTTTATGAATACATGAGAGATATCATCACAATTGCACAATCGACTTCGTCTACCAGGCTCTTCAGAACACTCCCGACGAACAATTTCCAATGCCATTTCTTGTATCAAATCATGCATTTCAACATTCCTATGTGATATAGTTAAGAGTGATTTCTGAACGAGATCATTTATCCCAACACAACCACATAGGCCACAACTGTCTAGTATTTCAATTACTTCCTCCTTGTCCTTCCCCTTATGAAAAAATGCAACATCAAGAAATATATCCTTGTTCATCTCGTCTAGTCTATCATAACTTATTTTGAGCAAATCAATAATTTCTGATTTAGGAATTTTCTGGAGCTTATCCAATTCACTTCTCCATTCATCTTGATCTCTCTTATACACTAAGCATCCCAAAAGTTTAAGAGCTAGTGGAAGGCCTTTGGCATAACTTACAAAACCCTTAGATAATTCCAAGAAACCTTCCTCAGGCTCATTTTTTTTGAAGGCGTTCAAACTAAAGAGCACAAGAGCATCATCATTACCTAATGCCTCTACCTTACATGATATATGTATATCATGTTTAACTAGCAACCGTTTATCTCTAGTTGTAATAATGATTATACTCCCCTTACCAAACCAATCTTTTTCACCAGCCAACTTTTCAAGTTGGCTTGATTCACTCACATCATCAAGAATGAGAAGAACCTTTTTATTATACAAGCAATTCTTAATGACAGAGGTTCCCCACTGTTCATCCCAAACTTGAGTAAATTGATCCTTTAAGATTGGGGAAAGAAGTTGTCTTTGTAGATTAACAAGATCACCACGTTGAGAAACCTCTCTAACATTAGCAAGAAAGCTGTTAACTTCATAATGGATAGAAATGCGATCATAAACTAGCTTAGCAATGGTTGTTTTGCCAATTCCGCCCATCCCCCATATCCCTACAAAGCGAACATCATCCGTAGGATGAGCTAAAAGCAAATCTACTTGCTCACGTATGAACTTCATTCCCACCAACTCTGTGGAACCTAACAATTTGAATCTGTGATGCACTTTCTCCCACACCCATTCAACAATATTTTCAATAAGCTTTCTTTCACACCTACAAGTTCGGAAATGTAAAACGATAATGAAGTCTAAAATATAAGATATACATATAACAAGATATGAAGTTACATCAAATGCAAGGCCGGCCTTGGGCCTGGGCTACGGCCATGGGCCTCCGATTTTTGGGGCCCCAAATTTTTTTAAAAATATTATAGGAGCCCAAACTTAAAAATAAAAATAAAAATAAACACATATTCCTATTTCCCGCTTCCAAAGCGATCTTTCCTATTTCCAACACACTACCTCTTTTCTCATAAAAAACTTTTCAGCATCCAAAAGCGCTCTTCAATATATTATTTCCAGTTTTTCTCTCGTCCCTCTTTTATCTTTGCCTTTGAATTGATCTATCTATCCAAAGAAAGATTTGTAGATTTCTTTCTTCTACACTACACGATTTCTGTACAGAAGAAGACTCTGAAAGATTATCTGAGTAAGGATGAGGTTCGTCAATAATAACCCTATATTTGAATTCTGTCCATTATCTTTATACATATTTTCTTTTTTATTGAATTGTATGTTTTTAGGATTTGAATTCTTTAGGATGAGGTCGTCGATTATACAAATTTAAATTCTTTATACATATCTTTATACATATTTTTTATATCATTGCAGATGTGCAATATAGATCAATTGAAGTTAAAGCTTTGCAAGATTGAAGCTTTTTATACAACTTAAGCATAAACCAGGTTGTATTGCTTTTTTTTGTTGCTTAAATTTAGTTTTTTTCCTTTGCTGGTTGTGTTTGGTTGCTTTGCTGGTTGTTTTTGGTTTAAGGTTTAGGTTGTGTTTGGTGTGGTGTGTTTATTTTGTTCATTTGTTGTCTGTCACTTTCTAGATTTAAGAGTTAATACAGTAAAAGAATGATTAGGAAATATGAATATGGAAGTCAAAAAATAAATAAAATGAAAAAAATAGAAAAAATGATTCAAACTCAAAGAAGAACTCTTGATAAGTTTTTTAAAACTAGTTCTTCAATTGAAGATCCATCTAATGAATTAGTTAATGAATCACAACAACCAATTAGTCAGGAATAAGAAATGATAGGAAATGAAGAGGTTGATGCCCTAATTGAGAATGAAAATAATCAAGAAAAAATGAGAGAGAATGCTTTGAATATCTATGATCCAATAATTTGGGATAACATTGATAACAAAACAAAGGATATTTTAGTAGAAAAGGGTCCTGTAAGAGAAAGTAATCTCAAGTGTCCTGTGAATGGGCTCTCTAGGCATTTTACATACTCTTATTATACAAGAAAGTTATCAAATGGGGAGGGTCAAGATAGAAAATGGCTAGTGTACTCAAAATATGTGGACAAAGTATATTGTTTTTGTTGTAAGTTGTTTAAATCTGTGAAAATGAAAAGTTTGTTGGCAAATGAAGGGCTTAATGATTGGAAACGTTTAAGTGAGAGGCTTAAACAACATGAAACTAGTAGTGAGCATATTAATAACATGAGAACTTGGATTGACATGCAAATTAGATTGAAAAAGAATGAAACAATTGAAAAAGAGCTACAAGTGCAAATTAAAAAAGAGAAGGAACATTGGAAATTGATTTTAGTAAGAATAATTTCTGTTGTGAGATGTCTTGCTAAAAGAAATTTAGCTTTTCGTGGAGAGAATGATAAAATTTACCAAGATAACAATGGTAACTTTTTGGGGCTGCTTGAATTAATTGCGGAATTTGATTTGGTATTGCAAGAGCATTTTAGACGTAATCAAAATAATAAGATTCATTATCACTATCTTAGTCATAAAATTCAAAATGAGTTTATTGGTATGTTAGGCTCCAAGGTTAGAAGTGCTATAATTGAAGAAATCAAAGAGGCAAAATATTTTTCTGTAATACTTGATTGTACTCTGGATGTAAGTAACCATGAGCAATTGACTTTAATAATTCGATGTGTAGATGTGTCAAATGCTCCCATAAAGATACAAGAATATTTTTTAGAGTTCTTAAAAGTGGATAATACATATGGATGTGGGCTTTTTAATGAGTTACAAGTTGTATTAAAGTGTCTTGAACTTGATATTAATAATGTAAGGGGCCAAGGTTATGATAATGGAGCTAACATGAAGGGGGAAAACAATGGTGTGCAAACAAGGTTTCTAAAAATAAATCCTAGGGCATTTTATATGCCATGTGCTTGTCATTCTCTTAATTTAACTGTTTGTGATATGGCAAACTCTTGTGTTAAAGTTGTGTCATTTTTTGGTGTTGTGCAACGCATGTATACTCTATTTGCTAGTTCTACAAAGAGGTGGAAAAATTTTCAAGATCATGTCCATGGATTAACTCTTAAACCATTGTCAACAACAAGATAGGAAAGTCATATTAATAGTGTTAAAGCCATAATAACCGAAACTGATGATATAAGAGAAGCTCTGTTTGAATTGTCTAGGGTTAGTGAAGATGCAAAAACAAAGAGTGAAGCTAAATATTTAGCTACACATGCACTTGAAATTTTTGAATTTTTGTTGGGCATGAGTATATGGCATAACATTTTGAAAAAAAATTGACTTGGTTAGCCAAAAATTGCAATCTGGAGATGTGCAAATTGATGTTGCAATAAAACACTTGAAGGGGCTGGTCTCTTATTTTGTAGACTATAGGGAAAATGGGTTCAAATTGGCCCTACTTTCTGCTAAAGAGATTGCATCAAAGATGGAAATTGACCCTGTATTTCCTAAAAAACGTCAAAGTCAAAGAAAAAACCAATTTGATGAAAATGACCATAAAGAGACATTTCAATCTGCTGAAGAATCTTTTAGGGTTAATTATTTTCTTGTTGTAGTTGATGCTGCAATTTCTTCTTTGAGGAGTAGGTTTGAACAATTAGAAATATTTGAAGGCATTTTTGGTTTTTTGTTTGATCCTAAGAATTTATTTCAAATGAATTATATTATATTGCGTGAATGTTGTATAAATCTTGAAGCTGCTTTAACACATGATAATGAATCTGATATTGATGCTGATGATTTGTTTTCTGAATTGGAAGTGTTACAAATTTATTTACCGAAAGAGACAAAGACAGCCATTGAAGTTCTTGAGTTTGTAAAAGTTGTGGATTGTTTTCCAAATGTCTCAATTGCTTATAGAATTATATTGACTCTGCCAGTAACTGTGGCATCTGCAGAAAGAAGTTTTTCAAAATTGAAATTGATAAAATCTTATTTGCGATCAACTATGTCACAAGAAAGGTTAAATGGATTGGCAATCTTATGTATTGAAAAGAATATGTTGGAAAATATTGATTTTGAAGAGGTTATTGATGATTTTGCTTCTCAAAATGCTAGAAGATCAAGAATTTTTTCAGTGATTATTTGTATTTTTAATGTTACTGCTTTTGTTTTTTGATTTGTAGATGATAGAGTGGAAGTCAAAGTTGCTATTTGTGTACAATTGAGCCACTTGAGAACTAAGCCCTATTGAAGAGCCACTAAGCCACTTGAGATCTTTTGTTTTGTTTTGTTGAATTGAAGTTAAATATGATTTTTGTTGTTTATGGATCATGTACTTCTGGTTTTTTGTTGTTGTTAGTTGAATGAAATTATTCTATTTAAGCAGGCTATTTATGGATCATGTACTTTTGGTTTTTTTTTTTGGTTAGTTGAATGAAATTATTCTATTTAAGCAGGCTTAGTCGTTTTATGGGACTTTCCCATAAAAAGAAAAATGAATGAGCAAATTAAAAATAAAACATATATACTAAGGGCTCATTTAATTTTTGGCCATGAGCCACCAAAATGTCAGGGCCGGCACTGATCAAATGGCTTGCGAAAAAACTTACTCATTCTTTGAATCAAACCCAGATAAATTGGCCACTTCAGTTAAAGCAGCTCTCCAGCTCTTCACCCTTTCTCTGTCTTCCCTAAACCTTTCCTCATGCTCAGCGAATGCGCATGCAAAACTACCGGTTTGTTTTCGTATGTCGGAAGGATCCACATGATAAAACACTGGCAGAACAGTGCTCTTGGATTTCATGCATTGGAGAATCTTTGTAAGCTCATCCAAGCACCAGGAAGAAGACGCATAATTTGGGGAGAGAACAACGATTGCAAGCCTTGATTCTTCGATTGCATTGAAGAGCTCTGAAGAAATAGGTGTCCCTCTTTCAAGCTTAGGATCGTCCTTGAATGTTTTAATGCCCCTGAGCAGCAATTCGTGGTATAAATGGGATACAAAGCTAAGTCGAGTGTCCTCACCCCTGAAACTCAAAAACACATCGTGGTTCGGTTGAGGAGCATACTGATCAGGTGAAGGAAGAAAGGCAGAGTCTCTTTTGGTGCTCAATGCCATTAGGCAATCTGCTGCTGCTGAAAACACTCAATGAAAATAAGCCTTTTGCTAACAGAGGAATGATCAACATATAAAGTAAACATTAGAAGGAACAAAACTACGAATTTCAACATTTAAAACAAAAATATAATGCCATCTAAAACAGAAATGTGGACGAAGCAAGCCAACAAGTTTAGCTTAGTGTTACCTCAACACCAAAAAAATTACAGAGCCAGAGAATTTGTAAGACCAGCAAGCCGGCCTGAAACTCACAAAATATACTTCTTCTCAAGATTAGCCAAGAAATCAACAAGAAGAAACAAAGCCGGCAGCCTCAGAAATGGGAGTCATTTATCTTTTTTATTTTTTTAAGGAAGAGGGAGGAAGAACCCCATAAAAGAGGGCAACATGATTCTTTTGCTTTTCAATGAGTTCTTTCTTTTGATTGGATCAGGCGAGTTTTTATTTTATTTTATTTGGATGGTTGCTTTCTTGGTAAAACTGTGGTGAGATTTAATTCAAGGAAATATGCAGGTAATTACTTGATATTTCCCTCACTATAATAACGAAATTTGGTTAAGGGGTCAAGGATTTTCTTTTTACATATATTTTCATACTCCTACAACTTATCAATGAGAAAAAAATAACTAGTTAATTCTAAAAATTAATCGAGGAAATTTTTTTGAGTACAAGCGCAACACAAAAGTTTTTATGTAATTAGAACAATTTGAGCAAACAATAGACTCAAAATGGCTTTGCTTTCAAGATCTTGTCCTTTGCAAGCACATCAGTATTTTAATTGAAGTTTATGCACACTAGTATTTTTATTGGAGGACAATATTCAATCCATCTTGGCATCCCTTTCTGAAACAATGCGCAAATGTCTCACCCACTTGACATATTGCGATATTAACAATGTTTTGTGTTACATTTGTCAAAGTTTCAGCTTTGAATATTTCATTGCTGAATGTAACTGCTTAATGATTTGCAATATGTTAACAATGGAAGCCCAAGTCTTCGGTCAATGAGTGATTTCATTTGAAGAGGAACGAGAGCATCATTTCATTTTCGGACGAGTTCTTTTGCCTTTCAATCTGTGCATTTTATTTTAGGCTTATTATCACAAAACGTACCTGACGTTTGCGAAACTATCACATTGTATTCTTAAAGTTTTTTTGTATCACTCATGGTCCCTAACGTTAACATGGGTGCTCTCAAATGGTCCTTCTGTTAAAAAAAACTATTAAGTCCAAGAATATAATCGTCAAATCAATTCAAAATTATAAAATATATATAAATTTCTCTCTCCCCTCTTTCTTTTCTGTTTCCTTTCCTTATCTCTTCTCTCACTCTTTCTTTTTTTCTTCTTTCTTCCTCTCCTCGAGTTCAGTCTTCTCTCTCCTCTTTCTTTTTTATTTCCTTCCATTCTCTTAACCAATAAAACGAACCTGCATATTAACTTTCAAGACATCAAGAGGCGTGATTGCAAGATGGGTAGTGCCAGCACTGAGCATTCCACCAACAGTGCAGAGCCCATAATATTCAAGTGAAAATTCCTCACACAACCTCCCTTCAACCCTTCTCATGAACTTTCCTTGTTCCCAAACTCTCTCACTTCCAATCTCAAATAATTACATTCCTACAAGCTCTAGGCCCAAGTGGACCAAAACCCATTTAATAGATTCTTCTGTCAGAGCAGCGTCAAATAGTGAGAGAGAAAGAGAGAGAGAGAGAAAGAAGAAAAAAAGAAAGACAGATAGAGAGAGAGAAGAGTGCATTCGGGGAGAGTAAGAAGAAGAAGAAGAAAAGTAAGAGAAAGAAGAAGAAGAAAGAAAAAGAGAAGGGAAGGAAATAAAAGAGAAAGAGGAGAGAGAAGACTGAACTCGGGGAGAAGAAGAAAGAAGAAAAAAAAGAAAAAGAGAGAGAGAGAGAGAGAGAGAATGAAATGAAAGGAAACAGAAAAGAAAGAGGAGAGAGAAAAATTATATATATTTTATAATTTTAAATTAATTTGACAATTATATCCCTGGACTTAACAGTTTTTTTTTTTTAACAAAAGGATCATTTGAGAGCATCCATATTAATGTTAGGGACCATGAGTAATACAAAAAAACTTTAAAGATGCAATGTGATAGTTTCGCAAATGTCAGAGACGTTTTGTGATAATAAGCATTTATTTTATTTTATTGTCACGTCAATTATTTGAGAGGTTGCATAATTTTCTTTTGGTCAAATTTATCTCTACACATATACATACTGATTTGAAAATTGGCTGCACGCATTTTAAATAAAGTCAAAGAAAATGGATCTTTCCATGGAGAAGCCAAGAAATTTCCTCCGTGAAATTGGGTCTATTCATTCACCATCAGCCAACTTTGTCAAGCATCCTCCTAACAAAACCCATAAAATAATAAATTGTCAAGAAGAAAAAAAATTGTTTATATGCAATTCCAAACCAACTTCTGCACACAAAAAGACAATAGCGGAAAAGAAAATAGCCCAGTGCTGATTAGAAAATAGGCTTGAGTGGAGTCGTTCTATTATGAGGACTGCCATATATGGTCCTCAGGCACTGTAACATCCCGACCCCAAAATTTAATCATTCGATAATTTAATTAATTTTATAAATTATGAAATTATTATTTTGCCGTTGGAGTAGGGGTATTTTGTTCACTTTGTAACCCTGAAGGATTGTGGGAAATGAATAGTACTATTATATAGATCGTGTCTTGGGAAACAAGAACGGTGAGCAATCCCACATCACTTGGGGAGGGAAAAGTGAAGTGCCTCATATGTGTGGGCACTTCTCTTCCTAGCAAGAGACCTTTTGGGCAAGATAGCATTAGCTTGAGCCCAAGAACAAAACCATGAGGAGGAGAGGTCCAAAGCAGACGATATCTTACTAAGGGAGTCGAGTCATAACAAATGGTATCAGAGTTGAACCCCTACCGAAAGTGTGCCAGCCAGGACGCTGAGCCCCAAGGGGGGTGGATTGTAAGACCCGTGTCTTGGGGAAACAAGAACAGTGAGCAGTCCCACATTGCTTGGGGAGGAAAATGCGAAGTGCCTTATATGTGTGGGCACTTCTCTTCCTAGTAAGAGACCTTTTGGGCAAGATAACATTAGCTTGAGCCCAAGAACAAAATCATGAAAGAGGGGGGAGGAGAGGGGGAGGGGGGGGGAGGCCCAAAGTGGACAATATCTTGCTAGGGGAGTCAGGTCATGACAATCTAGGCATGCTTTTTCATCCTCTAAATGTGTTCTAGTTGTTGATTGGGTTATTTAGGATTGATTTCTACGTTTTGGTTGTCAATTTATCGCTTGAAATCTGACCGGTTTTTGGCTCACTATTCTGGCCATTTCCGGGTCACTTTTTGGCAGGTATTTGAGTCCTAAAATGATCCCCATGTCATCCCGACCACGACGGTATTCTCGGATTTGAATTTGGTTATCGTTTAATTTTCGATCAGATATCGCATATTAGGCGTTATCCGGGTTCGACATGCTTAGGCCGTTGGATCGACTCCAATTTCATATATGTTGATCTAGGCATCTCTAGGATCATGTAGGAACTGCGGATTGTGAATCGGAGCCTCAGATGTTCCGATTCAATAACTTAAAGTTTGAGTTAAACGATGATAGTCCGATCGTGCGATCACGAGCAATCCGACCGTTCGATTCGGACCACACTTACAGGACGTGTACTCTAAACCTTGTTGAACCCATAGGAACTTTCAGATCGTAAAACGGAGGTCATGGGCCCCGTGGGCCTGGTTGACCCAATATTGAAAGTTTGACCATTCGATAGTCTTTTGAGGCTATTCCAACATTCAAAACACATAGTTGGACCTTGGGAGCGTCTCGTTCCTCGTGCTTATACTTGAAACCAGAAAAAACCAGGATTTTAATTTAAAGTTCCCGTTCGAGGTGTAACATCCCGACCCCAAATTTAATCCTTATTTAATTATTTAATTATTTAAGGGCATTTTAGTCATATTTTTAACCGGAGAGAGTTTAGGACCGCGACTTGTATTTTTGGGTAGGTCGTACTGAGACGAGTTCATAGACACGTAGTGGGCTCGAATCGGAGTTGTAACAACAGAGATATGGTCAAAAGAAGCCCAGTGGCACAATCGTAAATATTTCGAAATGAGATTTTTTATAAAAACCTGGTTTTCTCTCTCTCTCTCTCTCCCCCGCGGGTCTCTCTCTCTCCTCTCCCTCGCGCGCGACAGCCGGCCACGTTTTGGCCGGCCGTGCTCTCCTCCGGCCACCAATGGCGACGGGACCGGTACCAAAATGACCGGGCCGTCGTCCTCTTCCTACCCCAGCCAGCCCCCGCCTCGAGTCGCCGCGGTTTCGCCGGAATTTGGAGAAGAAGCGGCCGACGTCGCCGGATCTTTACAGCCGCCGATCTCCCTCCTCCGGCCACCAATTCCGTCAACCCAGGTATGGATTTTGAACCTCTCGAGCTGCTCTAGCTGATGGTTGGGTAGGATTAGATCGATTCTTAGCGTAGATAACTCGATTTTCGAATTGAAAATCGGCCGAAACTTCGGCCGCCGTGATCGGCCATTTCCGGCCACTTTTTGGGGTAGGTCCAAGAACAAAAGTGCCTCCAAATAGGGTGTTATACCTAGGGTAGGAGTTTGGAGCCGTGGTTTTGAGATTTTCCGGCGAAGCATTATCGCTTTGAGCACCCACGCGCTGCCGGCGCGTGCGGCGGCTCGTGGGCACTGTAGAAAAAGTAGCGATGTGTTCTGATGAGATCCTTAGGTTGTCACGAGTGCGTAGGATTTCGCGGATCTCAATTCGGACATCGTTTGACTATCGAACGGATAATCGCATAGTGTGCGTTATCCGGGTTCGATAGGTTGGGACCGTTGGATGGTCCCAAATTTAATATATGTTAATCTAGGTATTTCTAGGATTGGGTAGGAATTCACAGATCGTGAATCAGAGCCCCGGATGTTCCGAATAATAATTTAAAGTTTATATTTTATATTAACCGTCGGATCGTGCGATCGTGAGCAATCCGACCGTCCGATCTGAACCAAACTTGCAGGGCAAGTGTCCTGTACCTGGTAGAACCCATAGGGACTTTCGGATCAGAAATTGGAGGTCGTGGGTTCTGCAAGTCCGTTTGACCAGGGTTAGAGTAGTTTGACCCTTGGTTGACCGTGAGTCTCCCGGAGTAATCTCACCTTTCTAAGGGAGATTATCGGGTACTAAATGATTGTGGAGGGTTACAAAATATTAGAATTAATTTATATAATTATAATTATATATGGTTGTACAAGGGTACAACAGAGTCTAGAATGTCAGTTGGGAGTGCTATACGCACTACTTTAGGTACCTCCCCGGATTTTGGATTCACTACAAGCACCACCAAGTGAAAGTTAGGTCCCGCGTGGCGTAGGTTATCCGGCGTTGGGACAGGCCCCATACGTGGCGTTGGTTGTACCGGCGTATGGGGAGATTTGTAATATGATGTTCAGGTCTCATGTGGCGTAGGTTATCCGGCGTTGAGACAGACCCCATACGTGGCGTTGGTTGTACAGGCGTATGGGGAGATATTATGATAGTATGGCATGGTCGCACGTGGCGTAGGTTATCCGGCGTGTTGACAGGCCCCATACGTGGCGTTGGTTGTACCGGCGTATGGGGAGATTATATGAAATACAGAGAAATGAAATAAGGTATCGCCCAAAGGTGGAATTGAGTTTTAGGGAAGAACTACGTGTGGCTTGATCCCTCAAGGAGGGTACGTAGGCAGCCTAAGGTTATTGGGTGCAGCCGCAGACTAGATATTAGTCATAAATTGTAATTGAATTGTTTGGTAGTTGTTTGAGAATTATTGGAAGGCCAAAGGCTATTTATGAGAATTTGCATGAAATTATATTGTGCATGCTGCCAGTTGGGAATATTAAATGTGTTTTCATGCAGGTATAAATTTTGGGAAATGTCCAAATTATAGGGGAGACTCTGCCGAAATTTCGGCAGGAAGTCTCGGTTTTTAGTAAGTGGGCCTGGCATCGGGTGATGCCAGGAATTTCAAAGGGTTCGTCTCGGGTTTTGGGAAAAATTCGGGGCGGGTCCTTTCACGAGGCGTTTTATATTAATCTCGTACACGTATTCTAAAATAGGTACTCCGACCTCGGGTACACAACAGGTGGGACCCTCTTAGGGTCAAGCAGCGTGGTACTACTTGTGAGTGGACTTTGTTTTCAAATGATATGCATTATTTTATGACTGAAAAACTATGCACAAGGATTTATTGGTTTATTGAATTTCTTATATATATAATTAATTGTTGGAACTTGATATTTTCATAAAGTGATTGCAATATATTTGAGTTTTGGCATATTTGAATATCTTGAGTTTATATATATATATATATATGGATTTTATGAATTTCAATCTATGTTTGGCTATGTGTGGGGTACGTGGGCTGTTGATGTGAGATTATGGAAAGAAAGTGGGTTTTAGTATGTCAGTTGAAGTGTTATATGCACTACCCTATGTACCTCCCTAGATACTTTGAATGTGGTGATACTTGGATATGTCGGAACCTTGGCACCCTTGACGGGATGTTTCATAGACCCTTAGCGGGGTTAGTCTGCACGCGTAGCACTTGTCACTGGTATACGAATATTGAGGATTCTGTTGTAGTTGCTAGTGAGCTTAATCCCAATTGGACGACTAGTTCCCTAGCCACATGGTCAATTGAGGATTCTTCCATATTGACTAATCAAACAATCCCCTAGCTGGATTGTTTTCCCTGGTACAAACTAGGTGGTTTCTTACTTATGTATATGTATGTGGGTTAATGACCTAAACGGTCCTCCAACTATTGCTCCATTATCATTTTGGTCCACCAACTAAAATTTTCAATTCAAACGTCCTTAAACTTTTTATTTTGTACCAAGATGGTCCATGTGTCAAAGTCTGTGTATTATTCCATGAAATCGAGGGACAACCGTATTTTTAGGTGAGTATCCTCCTCTCAAAGGGTTATTGATCCCAATGGTCCCCCAACTATTGCTCTAGTATCATTTTAGTCCACTAACTAAAAGTTTCATTTGAGCCGTCCTTCGATTTTTTATTTTTTTTTTGTGTCAAGGAAACTATTATAAAACTTAGAAAATTTTAAAAAATTGAATCTCACTAGCCATATGGCTTTTTTTTTTTTGTGAGACTGGCCTAACAATTAATAACAAAAAATTCTCTATTGTTTAAATTAATTAAAATCACATATATATATATATAAAATAACAAATGTTTTAAAAGAGCAAACAATAATTAAAAATTAAAGAAAACTATTATAGGAACTTGTACCTAATTTTAAAATTGAAAAAATTGAATCTCACCACCAACATGGCTTTTTTTTTATGACATGGACTTAAAAAGTAATATTTTTTTCTCTATTGTTTAAATTAATTAAAAATTTTAAAATCAGATAAATACAAAAATAAATAACAATAAAATTGACGGACTTTGACGGTAGGACCATCTTGATACCAAAAAAAAAAAAAGTGGAAAGACGGTTTAAATGAAAATTTTAGTTTGTGGACCAAAATGATACTGGAGCAATAGTTGAGGGTCCATTTTAGTCATACCCTTCGATAGAGCCTCTCAAAAAGTCGCATATACCCTTCAAAACTTAGTCACGTGGCCATCGTGTGATCAGAAGTAACGGAATCTGTCACAAATGGACCATCTTGGTACAAAATAAAAAGTTTAAGGACGTTTGAATTGAAAATTTTAGTTGGTGGACCGAAATGATAATGGAGCAATAGTTGGGGGACCATTTAGGTCATTAACCCATATGTGTGTGTATATATATATATCATATTATATAAACGTATATATAAATATTCATTTCATTATTATTTATTGGTGAGGATACTTCCTCGCTCGCCGTGCCAACGGACATGTGTGTTGAGAGAATGGTATGGGAATATTACGAAAGGTTTGAATGGATTGAGTAATAAAGTTGCAATATGTGATTTGGAATTTCACTATGGCTTGACCAACTATATATTTATATATATCCATGGCGATTTGGAATACATATTGTTTTCAGTATCGTTTTCTAAACAGTGGGGGTTATACTATGTTGGTTTCAAATGTGAACAGAACTATATTTTTGTCCACTCACAATTTTCTGTTTTGCGCCCCCCAGACAATAGTTGACCGAACTGAGCAACAGAGCCGAGTCATGAGCTTCCGAACCCCGAGCTTTCATAGGACTCTTTTATTCGCTTCCCTCCTGTTAAACTTTATTTTCTGCTTGTAATCCGAACTCAATTATATATGCTCTGTTGTCACCCGTATTAGGGTTTGATTGTGAGGCCGGAGATCATCTATGTAAACTGTTTGAACTTATCTTGTGCATGCTGTTGATTGGTGATATTAATTATGTTTTAAACAGGTTGAGAAATTTAGGGAAATGTCCAAATTTTCAAAGGAGACTCTGCCGAAATTTCAGCAGAAAGTCTCGTTTATTTTAGTAAGTGGGCCTGGTATCAGTATGATTTCGAAACTTTCACGGGATTTGTTCCAGATTCCGAGCAATTCGGGGCGGGTGGATTCCAAGAAATTCGGAATGAGTCCTGTCAAGTACATACTTGTATTATTAGCCGTACAATTAAATCGAACCATCCAAATTTGTTAAAAGAATAATGCCACAACCGCTTAGCACAATGCAAACCACCTTTTACTCAACAAATATTACTCGTGTCTTTTTCTTCAAGAAGTTAATTTTAGTTTTATTCTCCGTTTTGCACAACAGATCTGCTCATATGTCTGAGGGCCATGAAATAAGTATTCAGATCGAATGATTTTTCGTGGACTATAAGTGATGATTTTAGATGTGTGGAAACCAAGACATTTGATGATGATAATTTCAGTGAAACCCATCTTCAGCTTTGGACTCCTCTCTTTCTCTCGTGCTCGACCATATATGGAAACTAAGACTTGATCTTTTCATCACAATATATATGGAGTAAAAGAAAACAATGGATCAAATAATAATCATGGCATTTGGTTTAAGGCATCAAGGATTTTCCGTCGAGAATTGATCAATAAAGAGATAAATAAATAAAAACTTTTGTTTGCAATGAGAAAAGAAACGAAAAAATGTAATTCGGAAAATTTTAAAAGTTGTAAAGCAATTTGTGCAGATGACATAGTCAAAGGGTCTCGTCTTTTCCAGGCAAATATTTTAGACTAAAACTTTAGGTATCCATTGTTGCATTGCATCCTGTTTGTATCATATTTTGAAAATGAACCAAAGTTGGTTTATTTTTTAAATATTAAAATTACATTGGATCCAAGCCCACTTTCATTCTTTCAAAACCAACAAAAAAGGCTTTTGTTTTTGTGTTTGGGCCATTGTTTGGTTCACACAAAGGCCCATATCTCAAAGTATCTCAACCTTGACCCAAACTAAAGTCAAGGAATGGGTAGCCGTTACCAAGTTGACCCACATGACCTTCTGAAAATGGGTTTTCACCATTAAGAGTGACTTGACCGCCGTTTCTCTCAGCAAGGAAGCAAGCTTGTTGATTGACGTCAAAACCAAGAGGAGCCATCTCCCGATTGGTTTTTCATCTACAAAAGGATAGCAAATCAAAGGAACATCCCTTGAAACCAGTATCTTCATCTAAGATACTTTTTCTCCTACTTGTGGATAAACTCACAAGGCCAGGTATGCTACTGACATTGGACAACACTTAAGCTGTATCCTCCACCCATCATTGTCATCGTTGAAAATTTTTGCCTATAAATATAGATATTCAACAGCAACACTCAAAGACTTACTCTCCAAAATCAGACGCAACATCTCTTAAGCACTTGAACAAACTTCAAGCTTTTCAAACAGCCAACATGCTACTCAAATAACTAGTTGACAACTCATGCGCTTATCTTTTATTGCTCTGCCATCTTCTTGGTATGATATTTGTTAGATAATTAGGCTAGGTTCATTCTAAACAGTTAAAACTTGTAACTGATTGGATAGAGAAATCTCCAATCTCTTCATTAGTGTAATTTGTTCTTCAAAATAGCTAAATGAAGAAATCTTTAGCTTTTGTCTTAATTTATTGTCATGACTCAGTTTTTTACATTTTTTTAAAAAGAAATAGTATAGCCGCCCGGCTATAATGGGTTTTTTTACAATTTTTTTAAAAATATAGTATAGCTTCGCAGGTATACCCAGCTTTTTCTATTTTTTTAAAATAAATTGTTTAGTTGGTCAGCTATATGCGTTTTTTCTAATTTTTTTTTTTTTAAAGAACTAGTGTACCTGCGGGGCTATACTTGGTTTTCTTTTTTTTAATTTTAAAAATATAAAATTAGTTTCTTTGTTTTATTTTTATTTTTTGCCAATCTCATTAATTGAATATATGTAATTAAGTAATATCTTAGTAATTTTTTAATTATTTTAATTAGACATTATGTTTTAATGTTCATTTCTTTAGTGTATCTACAAATATTTTATTGATTTCATAAATTACTTAATAAATAATAATTAATTATTTTAAATTATTTTGGAAACTTTGTTTCTTGTTTTTTGTTTCTTTATATTTAATAATAATGGACATGTCTATAATAAACTGTAAGTTAATAAAATAAACAGAAAAGTAACTCCAAATATTTGTCTTCTTAGCTGGAGACTTAAGCCTAAATTTCCTTGTTGTGTGGGTTGTCACAGAAGAAATGACTTGTGATTCCATTAGCAAGCTGGAGCTTGGTTGGTCTATAGTTGTATTTGCAATTTAATTTCAACAACCAACGTCAAGATTCCAAGAGACAGATAAATATAGAATACGGTAGGGTAGGGGTTGGGAAAGGTGTGGTATAATTAGGTTAACTTTATATATAAAAAATTCTGTTTTTTACATTTATTTTTAGTTAAAAGGAACAGACGATAATACCCTTAAACTTAACGGAAATTTTAACGGGGTTAGATATAGGTGGTGAATTGCAATACTTTACAAAGTATAGGTGGTTAAAAATAAAATAAAAAATTCATGTGGTAATGCTCACCTAAAAGTTCATATGGAATTTATGCAAATTTTCCTTTTCTTTTTTTTTTTTTTTTTTCAAACACACATTAGTTTGTAACTTCAATTTTAGGTTAATTCGACCTACCACTCGTTTGGGCCCACTATATACAATGTATCTCATAATTCGAATAGTTTAATTAATTATTTAAGTCCTGATTAATTTAAAGATCAAGCTTGCATAAATTCACTCAAATGAATATCGTTTAGTTATTTAATGGTGATAAAATAAATAGACAAAAAAATATTTTTAATCAATGATGAATATATCCTTGATAGTAGTCAAATGGCTAAACAAAATTCAGAATTGGGTGAATTTTTGCAAGAAAATGATCGTTGATATAGGAACCTAAAAAACCAAGCAATTAGAATCATGAGAGTACATTGTGGAGTGAGACAAAATTAAGAGTTAACATTGTATTAACTTAATAGCAGGTTATCACTTAAAAAGTCATATTAGTCATATTTTGAATGTATGGTTATGTTTCATCTAATACTAGCCTCTCTGCACGCGCTTCTGCGCGTGCGAGAGGCTTTTTTTTAACGGACATCTATATAAATACAATTGCAAAAAAATAGAAACGAAAATTTGTAAGTTGCTCATAGCGCGCGTGATTTAAAAAAGCCTCTCGCACACAAGGAATCGTGTGCAGAGAGGCTAGTCTAATGAGCTTTAGGAGCCAGGGGGATTCTTTGTATTTTTTATTTTTTTTAAAAAAAAAATTGTCTGTTTGGTGGAATTGAAAATTTTCCTTGTTATTTCCCATAATTTCAAATACCTTTTATTATTTTGGGTAAAACGCTTTTTCCTGTTTTTAATTTTTAGTTTGAATTGTCCTTAAAAGTTCTTTTTTTTTTCAATAATTTGGTAACCTAACTTTTATTTCAATAATTTGGTAACATATGTTGTATTGTATTCATTGATAACCTTTATAAAAATAAATCAATTATCATAGTTGATCATATTGAAAAGAATTTAAAACAAATACAAGAACTATTTAAATTCCTCTTTGTATTTATTGATAACAATTATCATAGTTAACCACTGAACCGAATTTGGAACAGATGCAATTGAATAAGTCTTTATTTAAAACAAAACTCTTTACACCAAAATATAGTAATTGAAGCTAGTATTGCAACCATTGAAAAAGGAAACGAAAAAACAAAAAGTTCATGACAATTAAATTAAGATCATGAAATCCTTTTAGCTACTGCTTGTACATGAACCTCCTCCTGCAGCAATTTTATGCTCTCTTGCTACTATCTTCTTTGGAAGCCTCATGCAGCAAATTGGATCTGCATTTACAACAACAACAAAAAACAAAAAAATAACAACAACAAAAAAAGACGAAAACAACTAAAAAGCTTAATATGAAGGAAGATATTAAGAATACTAAAACAATCCATCAAAACAATAGACTTATGTTTCAGAATAAGTCTGTCGCAGTGTGTCATTATGGATGTGTTATTATCAGCTGCGAAAAAAGGCAATTATGTCACTCGAAACAAAAAACAAAAAAAACAAAGGTATGAATGAGGTACCTGGACTTGTCCACGAAGAAGAGCGACTTTGGTTCACTGCTCGAAGAAGTCATGATCGGTGCTTATGTTGACTCACCATGATGCTTCCCTTTTGTTATGCTTTCATGTTACTCTTGAACTCCCTCCAACTCTGATCCTCATTTTGCTTTTAATTCTTGTATAAAAAATAATCCCCTGAGAAAAAAAGAAGAAGAAAATCAAAGCCTAATCTTATTCGTAACAGAAAAAATAGAAGTTGATGCCTGAACTGGACACTTTACATCAATATGAAACTGAATCTGGATCTAGAATGACCTGGACACTTAACAAAAAATAAACATAAAGAAAGAAGAAACTAATAATGATAGTGTAGACAAATAACAAATGTAAACCAACACCCAATTCCAGTCAGAAACAACCCAAAAGTATCCCAAAGGGTGATTTGTTTGCTTTCTTTTTCCTTTGTCACCTACGTCTTCCAGAAAGACAAAAATATAAATCGTGGATTCTCACTAACACATGAACGTAGAGAAATAAAGCCATGGCTTTGTTAGGCACATTTGGAGGCACAAATTATCAGCAGAAAAAAACACCTAGTTATAGTAGAGCCAATATTAAAAAGTCTAATTTTGGGGGAAAAAAGGGATTGTATAATAATGGACAACTTTTGAGAGAACCCAATAGGAAAAAATCATCTTCCAACTAAACTAATGTATGCTGATTGGAAACTTAAAATACAAAATATAACGAAATGAAGAATCATTAACCTTAAATATAGTTTCCTCTGCTACTTATGGAACTCTTATGCATCACAGAGAGAGAGAGGTGAGAGGCGATTCCATCTGTTGAGATAAAATTCCAAAGACTTTTTAATTTCATAAGTAACCTAGACCCTAACCAAAGTCCTTTTGATTGGCATTCAGGGCAAGAACCAACTTTAACTTCTGAATAAGAGTTCTGAAGGAATGGCCCCAACCACATTTATTGCAATCGTACTTTACTTGTTGCAATTGGAGAAAGACCCCAGAGCGTCGGGTCACAACGCCTCCAATATGAATCATGGTATTTAAATGACGCAGCACAAGTAACAAAGGGTTTCAAGCGAAACCTTGAGTAACAATAAAAATTGGATTCTACCAGAAAATTAAGAGAACCTCTCTTGGAATAATGTTATTAAAAACTGAGTTCCAGAAACGTTAGACAAACCTGTCTAAATACACAATTCTCAACAACCCTCAACCCTTCAACTACTAGGGAGTTATTACATAAAACTGAAAAAACAGGATTAATTTGGAGTTTTAATAACGTAACTCCTAAACTGTCCAAAACAGAATTTATTGGAAAATTAACTACCAAACTTTAACTGCAGTTTTGGAAGGCCAAACGACCTCAGAATGCCAAAATCCATCTTATGTCACAGCAAAGCTGTGAGTTACACTCGTGGCGTCGTTCCCTTTCCGAAATGGTATTTTGCGTCCTAATCGGAGCTTGGACGACAAATCTGCATATTCCCACTACGTCCTTTTTCTAGCTCAATCACGATAAAATCTGTCATCTGTTCTACATCATTAAATGGATCTGCCTGCGCACCATAAGAGCAGGATGACATTTACACCTCAAAGGAAAAAGGTAGGAAAGATGGTAGCAAAAAAAAAAAAATCTCCACAATATTGAATGTTGCTAATCTGATCGTAAACAGGTAAGTTGGTTATCCTAACGTAGATCTTTTGATGGATACGTTTGTAATTGGGGTGTAAACTAAACACCACATTCTTGGCAACATCTTCCATGACTTCCAGGACAGACTGGGAAGCATCAGCCAACCAAATGGCAATATTGAGATGAGTACCGATGAATTGCTTGTAATCAATCTCCAGACTACACTTATTGGCTACAAAATGCAACAGTGAATTGATTCAAAATTCAAATTAAAGATCCGAGGCATTATGTAGCTTGCACAACACATTGAGATAAAAAGTACAAATGGCCAATGTACAGTTAACAGAGCATAAGAGCCGGTTAAATAAAGCTAAGCCCTTACCTAATACCATCTCATTAATGAGGCGCACATATTCAATGTCATTCACAAAGGTGAGCAGAAATTCTTTGAACTTCTTGGCTATAAATCTTTGCACTTCATCTCTAGTAACCCACTCCCTGAGTGTTCCCTGAACACGATACATCTCAAACTCGGCTTCTTGGTCATCATCATCCTGCACATGAAATTCATGTAAAATGAGAAAAGCTTGAAGAAATTTACTCAAGAAGTTCATGTAAAAGGTCATCCAAGTCAGAAGCAAGATTTGTATAACTAAACCTCATAGCCATCATCTTCAGTCTGGTCAGTCATTGGGGCATCCTCTCTGGAGTATCCGTTCCCGGTGAACTCTGCATTCCATCATTATCGTCGTAGATTCTTGGAGGCCTGAAATCAGCCATCGCCCTTTTTGAAGGCCTGTAGCAGTCATCATCAGTATGTGCAACCAAAATGCCAACAGAATCAACATACACTAACATCATCATCATACAATCTAATACAGTTATCTTTGGTTCCCAATTGTACGGAGACATTAATTTTGACGGAAATAAAGTTTGGATGAGAGCTTACCTTGGTCATGGAGAAGATGAGGGAGCTTGCGAGTTGTTGTACGCCGTCGCGGGTATCACGCTCGATTTCTGCGGCTCTGCGGTCGGCCACGATCTGATCCAAATCCCTCTCATCCTCAACCGAGTCATCAACCCCTGCCAAGAATCTCGTCATACTCAGCCTCTTCTTGACTCTCTCTCTCTCTCATACACTGCAACATCTTGCAAATACTGAAAATCCACAAAAATAGAAAAAACGAAATGGGCATACAAAATCATACCATAATTTTCTTGACTCTCTCATACACTGCAACATCTTACAAATACTGAAAATTCACAAAAAGAAAAACGAAAATAAGCACACAAAATAATACCATAATTTTATACCAATTTTCTGGAATAAACACAGGCAAAGAGAAAATAAGCCACACAAAGACATGAACTACCAGATTGATGAGCAGACTGGGGGTTCCAATGTTGATTGCTCAAGTTCTTTTTCCTTCAATCTTCCTCCCTGTAACAACAAACCAAACTCAATTTATGATTTACTTCTCAATTTTCGACATCACAAATGAAGAAACGAACCTAGAAAAAAAAAACAAACAAAAAAAAACCCTCAAACCTTTTTATGCAGCAAGGAGATGAGGATTCTTGCTCTGCGAAATAAGGGAGGGGAGGAAATGCGTTTCCAAGTTTGAGGGCCATGGTGGGTTTTGGACGATTTCAGTTTTGCTTTCATCCTATTTCAATAAAACGCGCCGAAGAAACTGATAAAAAGAGCAACTGCCCTGGAGTGGGGTGGGGTCTGTACCTTTTTTCTTTTTAATTTTTTTAAAAGCTCTGCGTAATTGTTTTTTAAATTTTTTAATAACAGGTTATCGCTTAAAAAGTCATATTAGTCATATTTTGATTGTATGGTTCTGTTTCATCTAATATGACAGGATATGGATATGATATTCAAGATCTACTAGTTAAATAAGCAATCTGCTTGAGTTATGAGAGAGAGATTTGCTGCAAGGAAGACTGAAATCTGTAAGGGTAAGTAATCTTTGTAGATTTAAGTTTATTTGCCCATTAATAAAAAATAAAAATAAAAAGGAAAGATTTATGGTCTTTTATTTGGGTGTATACACAAAGGCTAAGTGCTGAAAGGGAGGGAAAGATTTAAAATTTAATTTCCTTGTGAGGGTTGGGAGCCATGCAAGGAAATACAACTCTAGTTAGGAAAAGAGGAAAGATTTTACCCTCTGTTTTTTTTTTGCTTTTTGTTCAAAGGATACTTCATTCCACATCCAACGCAAGGCAAAACAAAAACAAAGAAACAGGAAGGCAAGGGCACAGACGCCAAAAACTAAAGCTGAAAGCAACAGATGCCCAGCAAAGAACTAATAACGAGAGAAGAAAACCATAAACAACAGCAAGAGAAAACAGAAACCAAATACAAAGGAACTGATGGTCAGAAATCTGCATAACGCTTCCAAGTGATCGTGCAAAGAGGGGAAAGATTTTACCACGTAAAGCAAAGTTGGCGTGAGAGCAACTCGACCAGTATCTCAATATCCAAAGGTGACATCTGGATTTCGTGCTTATTTATTTCTGAAGATAAATCCTTGATTTTGCATCCATATCCCAATTTAAATATTTATGTGTAAGAGATGTTGTTTCAGAGTCCACAGTTTAAGATATATACAGTTATTTTCTCCCCCTATGTCCGCACGTATTATCGTGCGGATGGCATTGTAAAGCAGGGAGGGATATATATATATATATCCCAATTTAACCTCTGTGTCCTGATCAAATTGGAGGGTATGAGGTTTGCAGAGGAATTGGGGTTGTCGTTGGTGCAGTGAACAAAGGGGGTTCAGATTTGTCTTTCTTAGGGTTGTTTTTCAAGATATTGTAGAGCACTATTGGCTCACTCCGTTGATGCCCTTAGAAATAAGCTTGTACGTTATGCCCTGGGTTAAATCAAGTGGCTGTTTGGAGGAATCAGCCGCCAGCTTTGCTTTGCTCCCTTTTTAATGAAATCTTGCTTCTTCTAAAAATAAAGGGTGTTGTTTCAAGAAAACTAGGGTTTGTGGCTAGTTTAAAAGATGGTAAATTTCAAACTCAAAATGTTGTACTGATTTATGGCTGGGAATTTTACTGGAGAGTTTATAAGAATGCTCTAATATATGCCAGTTTCTTTTTCTTTTTGTCTTTTATATTTATTTTCTGAAATTAGTTTTTCAGGATAAATAAATAGATTTTGTTTGTTTGTTGAATCTACTTCTTTTTAGCTTGCAGGATATAGTTCTTTGGTTAACTAACAAATAGCAGACCCAATGAAGCTGCAACATTGGACTGTGTTGCGGCATGTTTTCTTCGTCTTGTCGGTAATTTTTCTTCTCATCCTTCTAAATTTCTCATTATTATCACTTAATTAATACTTCATTACAAATATTCAAACTAAACTCTACTGTAGGTAATTGGCATGCTGGTACTTTCTGGTTTATTGATCGGTATCATCAAACATATCGAGCATAATGTAAGTTTAATCTCTAAAATTTACAGTTAATTATTTTGTTAATTAATTATACATGTAATCTACATAATAATTAATTAATGTTACAAGAATTTTCGAGACGTTTCAGGTTCTTGCATTTGCTTACACAGAGAGTGGGCTAGTGAGATTTGTTCACAAGAACAGCAAAGTAGCATTCACACTCCTAATAGTGATGATGGCTATTATGGGAGTCTTCAGTGTGAGTTATATTTTCGTAATGCTTAGTGCTGGGAAACGGGAGATGCTTCTTTGTGCCACACTCATACAACAAATGGAGGCGACTCAACAAGCTGAGAGGAAGAGTATGAGGAAAAGTCTTGCGTTTGTTTCTGCAAGCCATGATGTTCGTGCTGCTCTCACCGGCATTACCGGTTTGATCGAGATATCTTACGATGAAGTAGCCCGAGGTTCAGAACTAGAGACGAATTTGAGACAAATGGAAACTTGTACGAAGGACCTTTTAGGTAAGTTATATCGCCCGTATATATTCTTTTCTCAGTTGTTAATAAATTAATCCTTCTATACATGTTGATATATCAGTTTGAGTACTTGTTATATATATATAGGTATATTGAACTCTATTCTTGATACAAGCAAAATTGAAGCCGGTAAGATGCAACTTGTGGAAGAGGAATTTGATGTGGCTCAGCTACTTGAAGATGTAGTTGATTTGTATCATCCTATGGGTTTGAAAAAAGGCATAGATGTGGTGTTGGATCCTCATGATGGCTCTGTTATGAAGTTTGCACGAGTTAAAGGCGATGGGGGAAGGCTTAAGCAGATATTGTGCAACTTATTAAGCAATGCCGTTAAATTTACTTCAGAGGGGCATGTGACAGTTCGTGCTTGGGTCCAAAAACCTGATTTCAAGAATTCTATAGCTGCGAATTCTGACCGGAATGGTGCCGTATTGAAAAAATTGCTATGCTTTCTATCAAACAAGAAGAAATCACAAGATGTTGACATGGAAGTAATGAATGGGGTCCAGCAAGATCCAAATTGTTTGGAATTTATTTTTGAGGTGGATGATACTGGGAAGGGAATCCCAAAGGAGAAGCAAAAAGCAGTGTTTGAAAACTATGTACAAGTCAAAGAAACAGCTCTTGGAGAAGGAGGTACTGGCTTGGGACTTGGTATTGTTCAATCTCTGGTAAGTAAAATATAAACTTGTTTAAGAATTTCTTGAATTTAGGGCATGCGTTAAATTTGATATTTTTGTTTGCACTAGGTACGTTTGATGCATGGCGAAATAAGAATTGTGGACAAAGAGATTGGGGAAAGAGGGACATGCTTCAGGTTTAATGTTCTTCTAAGTAATGTATGTGAGAATGTCTACAAGGATAGAAGAAAAGAAGACGACCTTGAATTGGGAATAGCTGCCATTCACAGTACTCCCGGTACTCCCAGGCTGACCGCTCGTACCTCGAGTCCTAAGGCAGAGGGATCCAATGTTGTATTGCTGATAAAAAATGAAGAGCGTCGAAGAATGGTGTACAAGTTCATGGAGAGTATTGGGATAAAAGCATGGGTGGTAGAACAATGGGAACAACTTCGTCCTACTCTCAAGAAGATAAAACACAAAGGGAAAGGGTACTATTCTCATCACCATAGTTCTTCAGGAATATCTGATTTGGGTTTGCAAGATTGCTTGAGCAAATCCACATCATGCAACTCTAGCTTTAGATTAAAGGAGGTGCACCCTTTGATGGGTGCAATGGATGGGACAGAAAACATAATCTCTCTCTTTAAGAAGAATAGCACGAACCTTCGTGGCACATCGTCATGCTTTACATTGCTAGTGATTGATACTACAGCTGGACCATTTGAGGAGTTATGTAACATTGTAGCTGAATTCCAAAAAAGCCTTCAAAATGCTTGGTGCAAGGTTGTTTGGTTGGCAAATCCATTGATACAAAGCAACATTAACTTTGACAGCCTTGATCCAGACGACGTTATCAAACACAAGGCGCTTCACGGTACCCGTCTATACGAAGTGGTGAGACTTCTTCCAGAGTATGGAGGTGCACTGCCAAAGAGATTAGGGGGCACATTTGATGTTGGAAAAGTCTCCAGAGCCCCTAGTTCATCAAGATACCAGTTTCACACCGACCGTGAATTTGAAACCTTGTCTTCACCAACTCAAAATCATAAGTCTCACAATGTTAGCTCCAAAGCAAGAGACCTGCCAGTTGATCATGGCCGCCCACTTCCACATAGAGAAACAGAAGGACCTGATAAGCCAAGCAGGCCTTTGGGAGGGAAGAAGTTTCTGGTTGCTGAGGACCAAAAAACCCTAGCTCATATTGCTATGAAAACTCTTACACATTGGGGTGCAACTGTGAAGCTTTGTGGAAATGGAGGAGAAGCCCTAGACCTAGTTCGCAATGATCTAGTCACCCATAGGAAACATGGATATGATTATATATTAATGGACTGCCAGGTAAATACTCTTATTAATATCAAACTATATAAGTAATCAATTCTTTCCCATATTATATTCTAACAGTTCCGACGTCGTTTTGGTGTTCAAACAGATGCCAATAATGGATGGATTTGAAGCAGCAAGAGAGATAAGGAAAGAGGAGAAATCTTACGACGTTCACATTCCGATCATTGCATTAACTTCTCATGAACAAGGCGAGGAAACAAGAAGGATGATTGAGGCTGGCATGGACCACCATTTAACCAAACCCTTGCAATTGGATCTTCTACTTGAAACAATTAGATACATTGACAACAATGCTACTATATAAAATAATTTTACTTTGTATACTTTCCATCTTTTTTTGAAAAAAATTTAAATTCATTGAGTTTCGATTGTTTTGTTGTTTGTAAATAATATTATAATTTCGTGATTTTTTTCCCAACAAGGTTGTGGCATTCATGCACGCCTATTTATGTTTTGGAGGACAAAGTTGAATTTTTGTATGCATATCTCATTTTCTCACCCTCTTTGCTGAATACTATTTATGTGGCTGTCAATATAATTGAAATTACCAGTTGACTATTTATAGCGTTTCTTTTGAGATGAACTAGTTTTAATTGCACTTCAGTTTATACTGTTTATAGCGTTTCTTCTATGTTATAGAGGTTTGTATAGTTCTATCTTGACAGCAATTTATAAATGTTAAAATAAATACGATAAAAGCAGAAAAACAAGTAAATGGAACACAAAATTTCATTGAGTGACCTCAAAACAATTACATGGTCTTACATACAATATTAATGGTTTCTCTTCGACATGTTTTTTATTTCTTTTGTTACATTAACTACAGAATTCTTTTTCTACATCTGAATGTAAAGTTGTCCGAAAATGAAACAGCCTTGAACCAAATTGGTGAAGCATCTTAGCAAGAAGCTTCCAGGAGGTAACAATCTAGGTTGAGCTGTCATAATTAAAAAAAAGTATTAAAAAAACTGTCACCTATCTTAACTTCTTTTATTACATGAACCATCAAGTTAAGAATCTTACTTTATCACAAAAAATTAAGGTTAGTAACGTATCATCATTACCAAAAAAAAAAAAGTGGCAACAGTTACTATTTGAAATTCTCTAGAATGGCCAACTGATCTGTTTCTTAATACTCAAACACTATAGTAGGATTGAAATACTGTAACAATCCTGTAAGCAAAAATTCCAGAATACGCAGCAGAATAAATTCAAATAAAACGCAAACAATTGCATAAAGGACACACGATATGTTGACGCAATAAAAAACTTCAAGATGAGGAAAACAAATGCAGGCACTATGCCGGAGAACAAATCACTATGAGAAAGAATACAAAAATGTCTTACAAGTCTCAACTCACAAGACTAACGCTCACAAGGCAGACTTGCCTACTCATCTTTGCTACTCAACCCAACCAGCGATCTTGTCTTCCTTCGTCAACAAGAGATGGCACAACTCTGGTCTCGACTGCTCACACCTCACGGCACGATTTCTGATCACCAACATGCATAATGCTCATGAACTCACACATATACGAAAATATGATGATTTAATCACTCATGGAGGCTAACAAGGAACAGCCATATGAGTTTTCAATATAAACTCTCAAAAACCTCTACGCAAACATTTTGTCCTTTTTTTGTACATCTGACAACCACTTTTGATGATCTTGCAAATATGCAAATATGAATGCATGGATGCAAAACATACCTTGGCATTGTCTCTGAGCCACACTGCTCCAGGATAGTAGAACATCACTTGAAAACTATAGGTTACACTCAAAGACCTACTCTATGTTTTTGTAACAAGAAATTGCCAATATACCAAAAATTGGTCCTAACACCATTATTTGGTGACTAATTTTTGGTGACTGAAGCCTTTAGTCACCCCAGCATTAGTCACCAAATATCACCATATAATGGTAACTGTTGCCACTTTTTTTGTGTAGTGCATGCTGTTACAGAAGATTTACAAAAATTGGGTAAAAAAAACAATCAGCACAATGCACCCGTCACAAACTGGGTACGACTTTGAATTACAAACACATACACATATAAAGGGCCCAAATTGAGATAGCAAAAACATTTACAAAAACATATAACATGAATTTAACTATCCTTAACCGATAACAAAAGGAATTATCCACTAATTAACTGAACTTAAAGCAGCATTACTGACCAACATAGTGATTAGAACGGAGGAAAGTCTCTTATTCTCTCCATTTTCAAGACCTTTTCTGTTTTGTCTCCCACAATACCTGAATATATTTTTTTTGGCATATATGAGGAGTTAAGATAGAGCAAATCGTGAGAGACAAAGAGAGAGTGACAGAGAGAAAACAAAACTCAATTAAGCTAAATTTTCTATATCCATTTCAAAAATGAACATACCTTAGTAGCTTAAAAGGAAATGATTTAATTCATCAAACAAGCGTGTGTGTGTGAGAGTCTGTGACACAAGAAAAACAGTGAAAAACAAATATGGTCAGAATCAAACTTCTCATACTATAATTTTTTGAGAAGGAGAGGGGCATATTGAGAGGAAGAGAGTGGATCAGGTCGTTGGGGGTGGATGAAAATGTCTTTAAGTAATTTTTTATGATTTAATTAAGGATATTTAAGAAATTATAGCTTGAAAATTAATATTTTTGGCTAGAAATATAAAACTTAAGGTCGCAAGCGCTAAGGCACAAATGGTTCGAAAATCTGAGTTAAAATGAGGAAGTTATGCATGTTTGAAGTGGAAGGACCGAATTGTAATTTTGAAATAATATGAATACCTTGAGTTGGGAGTGACTAGAGCACCCTGATCTACTCTCCCGCCCAATCTACCCCTTGGTCTCCTCCCAAACACTAACTCGGCCAAGCACTCCCTCCTCCTCGAACACCCAATTTCATATTTGAGCACACCAATAACTAGGGCCGACCCTGAGCATGGCACGAAGGGCAACGACACTGGGCCTCCATTGATGAGGGGCCCCAAAATTTGTATGTTTATATGTAGCAAGAATTCTTTAGTGAGAGTCATTATAGAGCCTTATATGGACCTTAGGTGAGGTCCTATCTTTTAATCATTGGATCAAATTGGTTAGTCATTGAATCAAATTAATTAATATGATCCAACGGTTAAGATATAAAACCTCGCTGAAAGGCCACATATAAAACTCTCACTACCAAATGAACCTTTGGGAGACATATAACAAAGGAACATCTGTTCAATAATGGCCCACATCTAAACAACCCAACAGATTGACCCCAAAAAAAACCCAATTGATGCTAAAAAGAAAATTGAACAGTAGACGCGTACTTCTTGTAATGTAGCAAACATTAATGTACGTCCCTTCGAATAGCAAACATATACACGCTTCCTCTTTCCAGTTGGTTCTCATGGTTTACTTCTCCATGGAAAACAAACTCTTTATTTAATTCACAATACCATGTTCTTCTCGGTTGTTCTAAAATCTCTCCAATCTATATTATTTCCGAGTATTTATTCATATATTCTCAAACATATTCAAGTCTTAAATATGAGTTTTGCAAAGGAAAATGCCTCATTTTAATTTTTAACGTGCACCATCTAAAAGTCAAAATCGGCCTTGCCGATAACAGTGAGAGAGATGTGAGGGGTGGCTTGTGGTATTGGCTGAGTGTGTGAGTGATGATGGAGGTGGGGAGGGTAAGTCGTTTGGATGATGGCTGTGATGAGAAAAAGGGAGATAGATTATTTTTAAAATTTTATTTATTTTAAATGACTTAATACAATTAGTTGGATGACCAAAGTGGAACTCTGCACAAATTCATGGACCATTTTGTATATTTTAGTTTGAATTAACGGTTATTTGAGGGCAACATCGTGGGACTATTAGAGTAAATAATTTAGTTGTATGATAAAAAATACAAACTGAAGACAAGTTCAAGGATCATTTCAATAAATAAAAAAATGCTTTCTCCCCATGGTGTTCATCAATTAAAGTTTGGACCAGAAATAAAAAGGGAGATTTATTATTGGCTATACTCAAAATAGGGACCTAATTTATTTATAAAAAAAATTATATGAAATGGACTTTAGAAATACAACCAAAGCTCATTTATAATATAATAAAAACACTTTTAAATTCGTATAAATTATAAAATGGCTATTGATTTCTTAAAACAAGCCCCACCTCAAAACCTCATAAAAAAATCTCAAAACATTTAATAGAGCATCAAAGTAATTTAATAATCAAAATTAAATTCAATAGGGTCAGCTGTCATTTTTTGAAATTTTTTTTTATGTATTATTTATAAAAAATTAAATAGTATAGAATTTATCTATATTATTAGTGCTAATAATGAATATATGAATAAATATCTATTCTTTTTATTTATTTATAAATATATGAATAAATATCTCAAATAAAAATTGAAAGAAATCAATACTCGGGTTTTCAGTGATTCTCTTTCCAAGGGTTGCTCGCAGCCGTCTCAGCCGCCCGTACAGCTAGGATTTCCCGAACTGTAGCCCCCAGTCAACAACATTACTCGTTTCTTTTTTTCCAATCAACAGTATACTCGGAAACGCATTCAAATTCGGCCAACCGGCTATACTCACCTACAACGATATCACCTACGTACTCACTGCACCCGCCTGTTTGATTTCGCTATTCTGTGGGGCCCGCGTGGGTACTCCGTATGACCCACAACACAACGCAATCATAAATCTCGGTACTCGGCGGTACTATATGATTCTGTTTGGTCGGTCCCATCGAAAAATTCAAAATAAATAAAAACCAGGTTCTGGAATGTGAAACTGCTCGCTCGTTGAAAAAGGCTGCTGCTCTGCTGCGCTTTGTTTCGTTCCTGATCCCAACGGAAAAAACAAACCAAACCCTAAAAACTCCAATTTCTAGAGAGTGAGAGAGTGGACAGAGTCTGCAGTGTAGAGTGTAGAGGGGAGAGAGAGGCCTGACAAATCGGCGACGGAAAAGATGGCGTCGTCAAAACTAGTGTCGTCGTCGTCAAGATCACGAAACTCGGATCTCTCGCGACGCCCTTCTTCCAATTCCCCCGCTACAAAACCCAAACCCTCAGCAACCCCATCTTCCTCCTCCGCTCACCCCCAAACCCTGAACAACCACAGCAACGGCATCAGTGATTATCACAGCACCAATACGACGTCGTCCATGCCAATCGGCTCGATGACCATCGACGGCCTCCTCTATGACCCGAACCCCACCCCCATGACCGACGCCACCCTCCTCGACGCCCAAATAACCCTAATCAACACTGACGCCGCCGCAGAAATGAACAGCTCCTCGGCGGCGGTGCCGCAGAAGACCGTCGACGAGGTCTGGAGGGAAATTGTGTCCGGCGAGGCTCGGAAGGGGTGTAAAGAGGAGGTTCCGGATGATTTGATGACTCTGGAGGACTTTTTGGCTCGGGCCGGGGCGGTGGAGGAGGACGACATTAAGGATATGCCGCTTGCGATGCCGCCTCCGGAGACGGAGAGATTGAGCGGCGGTGTATTTTCGTTTGATCCGATGCCGCAGCTCAGCCCGTTCAGTTCGATTGATAAGGTTGAAGGGTCGATAATTGGGTTTGGGAATGGGGTTGAGATGGTTGGGAGTGGAGGAGTGGGAAGAGGGAAGAGAGGGCGCGCCGTTTTGGAGCCTATGGATAAGGTGGCGCAGCAGAGACAGCGGAGGATGATCAAGAACCGTGAGTCAGCGGCCAGGTCCCGAGAGAGGAAGCAGGTGTGTAAATTGGGGAAATGGTTAAATTGTGGTGTTTGTGATTATATATATATATATATATACATTTTTTTTTTTAATACTTATTTTGTGTTTTGTTGTTTGTGGGTTTTTTGGATTTTAGGCTTACCAAGTGGAGTTGGAATCATTGGCGGTCAGATTAGAGGAGGAGAACGAGCAGCTTTTGAAAGAGAAGGTAATTAAATTGGTATTGTATTGTTCTCTAGTTGCCTACTGAATTGTGTGGTTTGCAAATGTGCTTCTAGTAGTGTGATTTCAGAACCGAACATCTGGGTTATGGGGACAAAATTAGTTGTATTTGAGTCCCCATCAGTATTCAGGATAGTTAGTGTGGTTTGACACTAAATGTTAAACTTTTGCAACAAACTAGTTTTTCTTTCATCTGTCTCGTTTTCTGAGGCTGCAAACACCGTGTCAGTTACAAATACACAATTCCAAAAGAAAAACATATGGTGATGAAAGGCAATCTCAAGACTTATTTATAATACCAGTCTGCCTTTTATGGTGAAAGCTATTGATTTTTCATTTGTGTCATTAAAAGATCAGCTATGACGAACTTCCACTTGTATTTCATTAAAGCATTATAGTCGTACTTTCAGAAAATACCACTACTCTGTCCTGTTTCATCCCATTGAAAACTTATTTATCATTTGTCAGCAGGGCTGTAAGTGAACAAACTCAAGCTTGATAGTTAAGTCGGGGTCAAGCTATGTTTCATGACCAAGCTCTTGAATAAGAGGCTTGACTGAATATATATATATATATATATATGAGATCTTATTATTATTTTTTTTATAGAGATGAATCTTATGTAGATATCTACATATTTATGTTATGCATATGTATTCATACAAAATGGCTGAATTATATTTCATTACGTTTTTTCAAAGTGCACAGATAAATTATTTGAAGTACTTGCATACGTCATCTAGGTGTTCTTAAGTGACAATTTAATTTAAGTAGGAAAATTTGAGTAAGTTTACATGAATTTTAACTCAAGTCTGGCAAATGAGTTTCAATTCCATTATAACATTACGGAATTTTACAAATAATTTTAATCCATGAGACAGATGATCAAGCCTGTGAACCTGTTCAAGCTTGCTTTTGAAAGTCAGTGAACCAATTTTGAACATTTAATAGTTGGCCTGTTGTCTCAATTGCATTCGTCTTGCTCAGTATACTATACAAAGAGAAATGGGTTTGGAATTCTAATGTATGTACATGAAGACTTGGTTCATGAGTTTGTGGGAGCAAAGTCATGTACTGTTCAGTTATCTTAATTGTAATGTGTTTGGTTTTTAAGTTGATGTTAAGACCTTGTACTTTCATATCTGTGTCTTGCTCTTTTTTTCTTCTGAACGAAGGAAATTTATTAAGAACAAACACACTGCAAAGCAGTCCACAAAGTATAACAAAGAGAGCCAAGAGGCCTAACCATGCTGGCCAAACAGATGCCCAGCACCAAAAAGAAAAAAATGACTAACTAAAATTATGTAACGTGCCACCAGACTGAGTGAAAAAACATTCTTCAGAAAATATTCAACAGAGTTGTTTGTGTTTTAATTGCTTACTTCTGTAGCCCTTGACATTTATTGCATGCTCCATTGTTTAACAAAATATTTTCTATTGCAGACTGAGAGGACTGAGGAAAGACGTAAGCAGGTATTCATTCTGCTCCTGATGCAAGTAATTTATTGATATGGCAAGGGACTGCATTTTATCGGACTCTGGTCTTTGGCCTATAGCAATTCTTTTTAGGATAAGAAACATAAAATTTTGATAAAATGAAAAATATGTTACGAGGTAGTCAATGTGTCCATCTAGGCGTAAACAGAAAATGCAGAAATTACAAGTGAAACGTTACAATTATATCTCCACTGCACCCAAAAAAAATAGCTGATGATTTTGGCACCCAAAAATACCCTTAAATTACCTAGTGCCAAAATCATCCCAAAAAGGGAAAAGAAGAGGAGGGGGGTGTGTGTGGTGGTGTGGTGAATAAAACATTATAACTATTTTGTAAGTCCTGCCCAAAAAAGGAAGAGGAAACTAGAAAGTCTGCACCAATAATCCTTCATTTTGAACTATATATTTTGTGGGCATAGATGTAGCATAATGTTTAGAGATCAGATATTTAGAGTTTCTATTTAACAGAGGAAATCTGTTATCTTTTTTTTGTTGGAAGCATTGGTTTCGTTTCACAATATCTATTCATGTAGCATAATGTTTAGAGATAAGATATTTAGAGTTTCTACTTAACAGAGGAAATCTGTTATCATTTTTCTGTTGGAAGCGTGGGTTTCTTTTCAAAATATCTTTTCATTAGTAATGGGGTTTCTATGATCTCTCAATGCTTCCAATATAATAAGAAATTTTTGACTCTCTATGATATTCTGTTTTGTTGTCAAGCTAAATTCTTTAATGTACGAAGTGTGCCTGAATCTTTTGTCAATCCCGAATAACAATTTGCCCCCAAGTATTATTTTTCATATGAACATTCATTTTTGTTAGAAGATCATGTGTCATTTCCTCCCTCCCTCCTCCCACCAAAAAATAAGTAAACTGAAACAAATAATTAATCCAAAAGCCTGGCCTCTCAAATTTGGTTTACCTTTTTTCATGACTGAGGCAAACATACAGCATGAATGCATAGTGAAATGTTGATCATTTCTTTTGATGATATATAACTATTTAGGCGTGGGATGTTTTGCTCAGACCAATGTTTACACAGTCGTTTCATTTTTTAAGACTGATAGCTTTGTTATTTTGAATGTACGTGTATTAATTTGTATTAGTTTAGTCTAAAATTACCAAACACTTTGCCTTAGCCAAATACATCTTCCAAACATGGGTTCTTTTTTGGAGGGAGCGAATTTTGTTTTATGGGGACACTGCTATGAGATAATTGAAATAGATCAAGGAATATTTTTATGATTGAAAGAACCTGTGCAACCAAGATGCGCAGTTGGATCCTTGTCTACGTCCACAAGGGAAGACACTAGGAAAGTATCACTATGGTCAATATGATTATAAAAAGGAACATTCTTATTATATGGTCATGGTCCTCCATATTATTTAAGCTTTGGGTTTGGAGTAGTCAAGACAATCAGTATGGTGAACCTTTATAATGACTGGGAAATGGTTTGGTTAGAAGCTTTATTATAGACTTCCATGCATGTTTGCATGTATTAATGTAACTAAACAAGAAAACACATGCTTTGAGATTTTATCTTAGTGTGATTGTGGAAATTGATATATCTGTTATATTTAATCATCTTTTATACTCTGAGAAACTTGTGGGTGATATTTGTTTCCTCATGAAACTGTAGAAGGGGAAAATATTGAAGATTAATGGATCAGCAGTAGATCATAATCAAGTGGGTTGAATGTATTTTTTTTAAAACTAATTTCTTTAAAGAATGTGTCTGCATCTTTATATAGTCTATATGGGAAGAGAAGAATAGTTTCCCAATTTTTGAGTTTTGGCAATATTTGACATCCATGAGTATTGGTTTCAGTGTCATTTATGCATCTGAGTGAGGTTAGATGAAAAATTGATTCAGAGGAATAGGATATTGGAAGATGAGGGACAATAGCGACTATCATGTAGTTGACTTTCTTGTGTATGTGTGCTGCAGCTAATGGAAAAAGTCATTCCGGTTGTGGAGAAGCGAAGACCAGCCCGTGCCCTCCGGAGAGTTCACTCGTTGCAGTGGTAAGAATGTATATGCTTGAGGTGTGACGCAGAAGAACGTTGTTCCAAGGCATAGGAGGAAAAAGTATGACATTGGACTAGGAATCTGAGTGTCTCAATTAGATATTTACAGCTGATGATTTATCATTTCCTAAGAGCTACTCTGGTTTCAGAGATATTGCAACCCGAGTCATGAAAGGGCATTCCTTGTGACTGAAGAAAAAGATGGCATCAACGAGGGAGATAGAGGTAGAGAGCCTTATGATGTATGTAGTTAAGAGGTAATGAAAACCTCTTCTCCCCCGGTTATTTATTCAAGGGTGATGCAGAGGATCCAGAATTAGTTTATTATGTTTAGATGGCTTATTATACCTATTCGGAAATAGATAAAGATCGATGGTTAGTAGTGCTAGAGTGCTATGTTTATAACTTTAAGGAGACCTTGCATTTTAGTTCCTTACTAGAGACCCTTTGTTCTTTTCCTTTTTTGTCAAGGAAAGGAGGGGAGAGGGATTGGGTGTATGTATGCCCTTTTACTTGGAGGCAAAATTTCTTTTTTAATATATTTATTGTTGTTATAATTCCCAATAATTTCCGTTTTCATTGTCGTTTCTTTTTTGATAACATGTAAAATTTGAGGTCTTAGGTTAAAGCCTGTACAGGTCACTCATGCAATTGGTTTGGCAGTGAGGTTGGTAACCAAATCTTGGCACTGAAATGGTAGCTTGTTAATCAGCATAGACTAAGGGGACTGCAGCTGGAAATTGGGGGAGATTAGATTACTTCTATTACTTGATTGCTGCTCTAGGAGCCACTACTTTCTGGTGTGTGCAAATTGGTACAAGTACAAAGTCTCTGAGAGCAACAATACCCTTCAAGGTTGAAGTTGAAGAAGTGTCTAAACTACCTGAGGAAAGAATTGCTGTTTGATTCCCATTAGTTCATGATATGCTAGCAACCTTCTTGTATATGTTTATATTGAAAGTGCTTAAGAAAATTAAATTCCAGTCTTTTAATGACATTGATATACAACACATCAGGAACTTCCAACTTATCACCATTAATCTAACCCAAACCTAGCTAGCTACCCCAGACTACATCAGAAAAAATTAGTGCAAATATTATCAGAAAATTAGCTGATTGTGGGACCGCCAAAGTCCATAACAGATCCAACTCAAAAGAAATTAAGTATGTGATTTTGTGTTTTTGGGGATAAGGTAGATGAGCCCATTTCATGTAAGACAACAATTTGGAAAGATGATTGGTAACATTGGGAACAGCAGCAAGAGAGGAAGCAGCAGAGTTGCTACCACATGTCATGGAAGAGTAGGAAAGAAGAATATAGGATCGAAAAAGAAAAAAAATTATGTTGGTCAGAACGCTCTAGATACCATGAAGAATTTTGTTCTCATATAATAACAAACAATGTTGTGATAAAAACAAACGTCTTATCAGCATGTAAATGATAATACAAAGACAAAGGATAACTAACTATAGCAGAGATAAATACAAAGAATCAGCAGATTAGAGGAGTTGATGAGGGAGAGTTGGCTTCAAACTATTTGAGAACTTTTATCTTTCTCGATCGCGTTATTGAATTGTTGTGTGTTTGTTTACTTTTATCTTTCTCGATCGCGTCATCATGTGGAGAATGCTGGTGCTTGTCAATGAATATCTTTGTTCATTATTAGTCCGAATAAGATTTGACATCTACTCTCTGTGCTCAAGTTCATGAACCAAATGCAATACATAAAATGTAGAGGCTCATCCTCGTGAGTGTAGGTAGAGAGGAAATTTTATCACGCAAATGGCGTTAGACGAATTAATAGACAAGGAGCAGAATTGGCATGTCACGTCATAACAAGAGATTCATCAATACTTCTCGGCTCCACCCTACAAATTTAAATTAAATTCATTTTACTTGAAACCCTCCTAGTACAAGAAAAATATTTTAGATTAGGTGACAATTTCCATTTTCGAAATACCTTTTCATCCATACCTTTATTTGTGAAAGAGTTGCTTTGCCTTTTCAGCTCTTGTCTGCAATGGGCCTTGCTCCCGAAGACCAAGTCAAATGCCCTTTTTTTATTTTTTAATGCAGAAAAAAAAGACTAACAGAACATAGACCCATAAGGGCACGCAGGCCGAAAGAGGTTCACAACTGAGAGAGAGGAAGAATACAGACTCGACCAGTTGAGTTAGGCTAGAGTGGCTCTAAAGAATTAGAATTAATAAAACTACTGACAAATATTATTTTTTTTCCTGGGTCAGGTAGCATAGATCATCTCTAAATAGGAGTAGGTTTTACCATGGTTGAGATGAAGTATATTTATAGTTTTCTCTTTTATCCTTTCGAAGCTTACTGCGTTGTGTTTGTCTTGTGGTCCCTCCTGCCCGGTGCTATTGTATTGTAGCTTCTCGTCGTTTGGCTAATATCAGTAGGAATCGGCCCACTGGCCTCATCGACAAATACAAATCAAATTTAAGGTTTGCTTTTGCAGGCATGTGTTGCTCTCTCTGCCTCCACGCCACTCCTCTTCTTTCTATGCAATTTGCATTGCAGTGCCAAGGTGTTAGGCCAAAACTTACATTACATGAGGCCCTTCCCATAAAACTAAACACAATGTTAAGGAGTTTGTAACTCAAATAATTAAGAGTACGTAATTATCTCTCAAGTTTTTATGTTCAAAATCTCACTCTCGTAATATTACTTGTTTAGTTTTTTTTTTGTTTTTTTATTTTTTTATACTCACCTCACACTCTTGTATGAAATGCAATGTACTTGAAGTAATAATAATGAATTATTAGCAACTTCTTAATTTCTTCGTTAAAACTTTTAAATGGTACTATTGTCACTTCTCAAACTACTCATCCTACCAACTTAACGAGCGCTTAACATTGTGATTGATGACCATAATAACACATAGAAACCAAAACTTTTATAGGGTCTTTCATGCGACACTATAAAATGGCAAAACAATTAAGTTAAAAGATAATGATGTGCCAACATTTAAATGCATATTCCATTTCAATTGGATTGTCTTGCCACTTAGCACGTCTACGCAATAAAACCAACTCACTGAAGTTCTGCTCTCACCTTATACGGATCCTGCTGATTTGAAGTTTAAGTTACAGTGGGAGTAAATGTTATCTTGAGTGGAGCTACAAATTCCTTGTTGGTTTTATATATTTTGGAGTTCAAAAGATTAGAAATACAAAAGGTAGGGTGTTTGAATTGATGACAGTTTGAGTTTACCAAGCCTCCAAAAGCTCTGATAATTGGTAAGGAGAAGTTGCTTTCCGTTTGTCTTTATAACATGGCAGATTGCTGTTGGCTTTGCCAGAGGCCAAGAAGAGGATTCTCACATCTGTCTGGTACTCCATTCTCACCACAACTATATAATTTGGGAAAAGGAGGAGGAGGAGATAAAAAGAAGGAAAAGAATGAGACTTTAAAGATTTTATTCCCTTAACCTTATTTTATGCATCGAAGTATGAGCCTAATTACATTATTTATGGATTCAATAAATTAAAATTTAAAAAGGGCCTCATAAAAGAAAGTGATTTCCGCTCCTCACCCCCCAAGACATTAGTTTATTTGGATTGAAAATGTAGACTGCAGGTTGATAATCACTGAGCTAATCATTTTAGAATAATAATGCCCATCATCAACAATCAGAGCCACCCAAACTTCTCATAATCACTTCTCAAACTTTTCCTTTTTTAATCATATATAATTCTTAAAAGCTTTGTTCTTTAATGGTAAATTTTTCTACCAACAAGATGATTCAACCTTTCACTGTTTAAAATAATGAGAAACACACCACACAATCTCCAACATTTATGTCTGTCATCCATTCATACTCTTCCCATGAAAAAGCTAAGCACCACTGACATTTTAACAGTCTCTATGCCACTCTCCTCCTCTCACAGTTCTCTTTTCACATTTTTCAAAAACCCTTTTTTCTTTGTCAAAAACCCAGAAGCAGGAAGGAGGCAGGGATAGCAAGGCTACAAAGGACCAAAGCCTCTGTCTAATCTAATATTTTGCTGTCACAAAAAAACAAAAAAAAGATTCAAAAGAGAAGCTCTTCATGAAGCTCTCCATGCTCATCTTCCTGTGTTTGCTCTCTTTTCTCTTCCAGCATTCTCACTCCACCACAATACTAGTAGATGGGGTTTCAGAGTGGAAAAACCCCACTGTTCATGTAGGAGACTCCATCAGTAAGTGCTCCAAACTGAAAAGGGAAAACCCCAACAAATTCAAGAACTTGAAACTTTTATTTTTTTTGGTTGAATTAATTAAGCATTGTTTTACTTAGGCTCCCTTCTAACACTTTTTGTCTTGAGCATTTCAGTTTTTAAGCACAAGTATCAGCACAACCTCTACATTTTCCAGAACCAAAGAGCCTTCGATCTCTGCAATTTCACTCAAGCCACACTTCTTAACAAACCTGACTCCACCTCCTACACGGTATCTCTCTCTCTCTCTCTCTCAAACACACACTTAAAAAACCTTTTTCTTTCTTTTTTTTCTGATTTTTCCTGAGAAATAGTTCAATTTACTCTGTTTTGAACTTATGTTTTCAAGAAAATTCTTAAAAGAAGTAGTTTCCATCTGGGTATGTCATAATTGTCTAAAATATTTTAGCTTTCTTACCAAAATTCTTGTTACATTTGCAAAAGTGGCACCCTTCACGCCCTGGTTTCTTCTACTTTGCCTTCAACAATGGCTCTATGCTCAAAACATGCCAAGAGACCCAAAAGCTGGCTATCAGAGTCACCTCCTCTTCCTCAGCAGCAGCACCACCAGGAAGTTCAAGTTCAACAACAACTTCTCCACAGCTTCCTCCAATGGCTTCCCCAACACCAAGCTCGGGTGGAGGAGGAGCAGTGTCATCTTCTCCATCATATCCATGGCCATTCCACCCTCGCCAAGTTTCTTTCTCTCCCAGCCCACAACCAAGCGTGAGTTCTTCAGTGGCTGTACCAGACAAAGGTGGTGGTCGTGGTATGCCATTTATTAACAGCAACCCTGCAGTTCCTCTGCCTACTGGTGAAGTTGACTCTGCTACAATACGCCCTTTACCAACTTCTGGCCAACAGGGGCAGGTACCTCAATTTTCTTTATCTTTTTTAAATTTTTGATCGGATGATTCGCTCGTTGTTAATTGATTTTGAATTAGATGTTCAAATTTCGATTAGTATTGTATGTGTAAAGTTATTGATTATAGGTTCTTGATCTCATTAAATTTATTCATTTGTAAATTTAGCACAGTACATAATAATGAAGTATGCACATATGCTTACATACATGAAAATGTACATCTATATGCAGTTGATAATGAAAAATGTTGTGTAAATGTTCTATTTTTACTTTTTTACTTCGAGTTTTGATGGGATGTTGATTGGGTTTCTTTTGTACTGACTGTGGGTGGAAACTGCAGGTGTTGGTGGGGTTATTTGCTCTTCAAATGGAAATGGCTCTATTTTGTGTGGTTTTTTTCCTGATGCTGTAAAAAGGTAAGGAAGAAGAGAGAGAGAGAGAGAGAGAGAGAGAGAGAGAGAGAGAGAGATGGTTTGTAATATGTGTAAGTAAATTAAATCTGGTGTAGGGTAAATCTTGATCAGGCAGAGCAGAGAGGCAGTGTGGTGTTTGAGTCTAAAGTAACTTTAAGAGTGATGATTATTTACCATGTATTGAGATGCTCTTAGTCCCTACTTTGGAAATGATTACCACTTTTGCTCCTTTAATTTTGGCATGCAATCAATTGCTACTCTCTCTTTTTCTATTTTATCCTGCTCTTTTCCTCTTCTGCTTCTTTCTGTTTTTTTGTTTTTTGGAAGAATTTAAAATTTGAAAGTCATAAAGCAATCAATTGACTAAAGTCACCCAGCATATTGGTACCTAAAGCAATTTGGTAGGCTGGTGGTTGAGGTATGCACTTTGGATCCCAACAATGTGAAAAGGAATGATGTTCTGAACCATTTTAATCACTCTCATGACCTGTGATCCATTTCTCCATATAAACTTCAAGAAAAATGATCCATTTCTCCAAATAAATTTGCAAGAAAAATATTTTTTTTAATGAAAAATTTAAAGAAAATATTTAGAATCTGAACAACTCAATGTTTGCCTGTGGCTGGATAAGTGGTGGGCATAGTGCCTGCCTTACCTCTCAACTTAGGGTGAACAGAAGAAGAACTACATAGAATCCAAGTTTAATTGATATTCACATGATGGAATAAATGATTATGCTGTTGCCCTGAAGAGAATTACAGATGCAATGCAATGATGAAGCCTTTTCTGGTAGACTCTATTCTGGGAGTATAACTTGTTTCAGTAATAATTTTCAACGTGACAACTTTTTTTTGTTAACTTTTGACTATGTCCCTTGTTTTCTTTTCTTTCTTTTCATATCCTTAAACGAAACACCTCGAGTTGAGCTTGAGAGAGTGTTGAAAAGGAGTCTTGAACTTCAATTCTCTTTCTTTTGTCAGGCACTAAAATTCATTTGATTGATTCAAAGTTCAGAGGAGTATAAATTGTGCGATTAGTAACACAAGAAGGCTCAAAACTAGCGTGGCTTTCACATTAAAATCCAAAATTTAATACCTGAAAAATGAGAATTTAGATTGATCAGGAGAGTAGTTAAATGAACACGCATATTTCGGGTAGGCCAAAATGCAACCAAAAAGTAAGTCAATGGGCCATTACTGCACAAGTTTATGCAGATTTCAACTGAAATTTTATTTTTTTTGGCTTGAAAATTAACAAATAATCCAATTTCATACAAAAAGAAATATTGAGGCTAGAAAAGAGAGATGTTTTGAAATTGAACTTGGGTAAATATTAGTTATGAGATTAAAAATATAGTATTGGATTTTTAATTTTTAATTTTTAATTTTTTTAAATTTGGCTAGTTCAATTCGGCCCGGCTCGATTTGTTGGGGTATAGAATCGGAATGGAAATCGGTTAGAATCGGTTCAGTTCAGTTTTTTGAATTGGGTTTGACTTTTTTTTATTAACACGGTTTCTTTCAATTTTTTCCAGTCCGGTTTAATTCGGTTGATCAGTTCTTCGGTTCCGATGCCCACCCCTACCGCAAGGCCTCTCTCTTTGCGATGCTTAAAGCATCCAAAACAAGTCACTATGAGGCTTAAAGCACCCAAAACAATCCGCAAGGATTGATCTCATATGATGGTGGAAACCATCTCAAACCCATCACAAGGGCAAATCACAACTCCAAGTGTAACATCCCACATCGACCAATGGAGAGGGGTTGATGTGCCTTATATGTACATGCCCACCTCCATCTAGCACGAGGTCTTTTGGGAGCTCACTGGCTTCGGAGTTAGGGTAGACTTTGTCAAATTTTCGACAGAAGTCATGCTTGAAGAAAAAGAATTTAGGAAATTTAGAAGGGCATTTTGGTCAAATGTGCCAGGCATCTACCAGATGTTGGACATGCACAGGGTTCGGCTTAAATTCCAAAGTGGAATTTGGGTCAGGTCCTGTCACCAAGTCTGACTTCACTGCAAGCAAAAAGCAAAGAAACAAAAGCACATCTTCTTCTCTTGGCATGTGGCAACCTAACAAGTCCTAATGCCAGCAAGAAGGAAATCCAAGAAGGCCTACCACATGATTGCCTTTGGCTTTGAATCAAAATCAAAGCCTTGAATCAAAAAAATTCAAGGACTCTACCACCAAAAAGGGGAACAATGAAGAAAGCTTTGTTTTCCTTCATGCCATAAACAGTTGGTGCAAAGTCTCAGATCTACAAATTATGGAATAATGGCCTCAAAATTTATGTGAAATCAATTTCTAGGGCTATGACGCTACAAAAACAAAACAAAAAGAAGTGCAGGGAGACCAATGCAAGGAAGTTGGGTTGGGCTTATCAACTAAGGTGGTTTAAAGCAAAAACAAGAAGTGCTCACCTCAAACCGTGACAATTGCAGGCCCGGTAAGAAGTTGTAAAAAGAAAGGGATAACAAAATGGGCTTCAGACCCAATGAGCTCAAACTTCATATCTTAAGCCGACATCTCAAGACTTAACGGTTTAAAATACAATGGGCATGTTCTATTGCAAATCTCAAGCACAATGGACTCGTCTATTAAAAATCCAAATGGGAAACAGTTGGTGCAAAGTCTCAGATCCACAAATTATGGAATAATGGCCTCAAAATTAAAAAGGCCCATTAATTCCCAAATCAACAAGTGAAGACTCAAGTGGTACAAAACTACACCAAATTCCAAACGGTACAAAACTACCCCAAATCCCAAGTGGTACAAAACTACGTCAAATCCCAAGTGGTACAAAACCATGTCACATGCCCAAGTGGTACAAAACCACGCAAATTAAAGAATCTTTTTGGAACTACGTCGGTTTGATTCTGTCAAGAGTACGCAGGCAGTCTAGCATCCCACTAGATGCAACAGCAACCAAATTTGAATTCCTGTTTTATCCTAACCAAATTCGCCCAAACATTTTTCCAAATGCAAATGTCAATTTTAGAAATTTAGTGGGTTCATCAAAATTGTGCATTATTTTCTTGGATATTGACAATAAGAAAAATAGTACAAAACCATCCAATTTTTCTCATGGGTCATTTACCTATGAAAATCGTAAAAATCTCCAAATTGTTTCAAAGACACAAATTCTAAATTAGTAGGCCACACTTACCCATTAATTTCCCAAATTTCGAACTTTGTTGGTTTGATCCCTTTTAAAGGGTACGTAGGCAATCTAGAGACTCAATCTAGATGCAACCGCCTAGATCTTGAATCCAAACAGAATCTCTGGTTTATTCTTAACCAAATTGGCCCAAACACAATTCCATATCGAATTCTTGGTTTATTCAGCTGAATTCACTCGAACACTTTTTCAATCAAATTCATTCAAATCCTTCTTTTTGCAAGGAGTCACTTATTCATTGCAATTCCTTGATCTATGAGTAGTTTGATTCCCCCAAGGGATATGTAGGCACCCTTAGGTTCGACTTGGGAGCAGCTGCAAAATCAAAAATACACGTTATGTTTCTTTATGATGAAATCAAAGGGTATTCCCTTGAAATAAGAGATTGTAATTAAGAGACACCGCGTCTCGAATGGGTCAAAACTAAAATAATAAAACCCATTATTTAAATAGTGATGGTGAAATAATATTAGGAAATTCACATTTTTCTTCAACATACGTGTTCAATATGAACACGCATGGCTTGAACTTCATTTTGGTATCAAACATGGAGCCGTTAACTTCCCGCCAAGGTAACCCACATTTCGGAAAGCAGTGGATTTTAACCGTCCTAAACGCCTTCAAGAATGCCATATAAGGAAGCAATGAATATGTGCTTTGTTTCATATGCTCAATAAAAGACAATATGGGCTCTATTAACATTCCCCTCTCACACGTGCACATTCTGCTACCCAAATGAGTAGTTTAAATTTTGGAGTTCCTAAAATTGATCTCTGATAAGAAAATCAAGCCCACCAATGGATCTAGAATTGAGACTCAAGATCACCCATAACATAGATGATCATGTTTCTTCTGCCAACTTTCAGATTGCCAAAGACAATTCCGATCCTCTTTTTGTATCGAAAGAAACCGAAACTACCTTCGTCCTCACTGGTCATCTCAAAGGTTAATATCATTTTCAATTATTCCTTAATATTTGTTCTGTGTATGTGTGTGTGTGTGTGTGTGTGTGTATGCCAGCATTTTTTGTTTTTTTTTAACTTTCTTTGGATAAATGTAGGTTATAGAAGACAGCATATTGAAATTGACATAAATGAAGATGGGACTCAGATTGCCATTAGTGGGAAAAAGCCAGTTCAAGAGAAGGTGATGATAAGATGGATAATGTACAAGAAAGAGGTGGAGATAAGGAGTTTCAGAAAAGTCTTTCGGATTCCGGATGGAGTGGTTTTGGATCGAATCAAGGCCAAGTTTAAGGAACACGAATCAACTCTCGCCATCGTCATGCCAAAATCAGAGAAAGGTATTCGAGGGGTTGGGATTGAGGAAGTGAAAGATGATGGGGTGGATAAAGGACTAGAAACACAGCAGATGGCACAACCTGCAGCTGAAGAGGTTCCTGAAAAAAATGGTTCTAGGGGGAAACTTGAGGTAGAATTTGTTGAGGCTGAGGAAAAGAAAATGGAAGAAAATCGTCAGATCAAGGGAAAAGAAGTTGATGAAGAGGTGTCCAAGAAAGAAACTGTAGCTGATGGAGTTCTTGGGAAGGACATGAGTGGGGGAAAAAATCAGGAAGAAGCTAGAGCTTCGAAGATACAGAGTATGCAAGAGACAGAAAAGTCTGTATCGAGAAATAGAGAAGAGCCAAAAATGGCAAGGATTGCGAAGATTGAAGAAGCTGATGGTGTTGAGAAAGAGACGGTTGCTAGAAAGGAATTAGGCACAGAACAAATTGTAACTGATTATAAGGTGCCAAAGACTGAGGATGCTAAAGAGACAATGCAGGAAGATACAGGCACTCGAGTAAGTCAAGAAGTTGCTAAGCCAACGCAAGAAACTCAGGCAACCATACATCACACTGAACAGAAGGGTTCTGAGCTCCCCAAATTGGAAGAGCAGGTGCAGAAGCAGAGAAGTCCAGAAGCTGATCTAAGCAAAAAGCGAAATGCGGGGCTGGAGGATGACATTCGTAGTAGACGAGAGAGCAGTGACTCATCAAAACCTGCAGGAGATACATTAACCACACAACAAGAAGCTCAAGCTCAACAGATAGAGACTACAGATGGAATTAGTACAGAAGCAGATGTTGCTCAGCTGCAAAAGCAAGAACCCATCAAAGAATGTCCTGCTAGCAATCAGTTACCTGTCAAAGCAGAAGGAAGCCATGGAAATGAAATTCAAGAAGCAGGAACCAATGAAGAACACATGAAAGAGAAGGAAGTTGAGAAATCAGGTGATGATCTAGAGAAGACGCCTCCTCGTTTGGAAAAATCTAATCTGCTGTGCTCTCCATTCATCATTGCAGGTTCAGCACTAATTGTTTCCCTAGTCATGGTAGCAATTAACAGGATTAGAACTAGAAAAAGATAGCTTCTGTGTTTCAGAGCTCCCGCTCTCCCTCTCTCTTGTATCTTCAACTTTACCTCTTTTTTGGGATTGTAAGTTAACTTATGATCCATTATGTTAATGTTAAATCTCGTTATTTTACGTTCTGTCATTTTCAAATTCATTATTAGTCTTGAATTCCCTGGTCCAAGCGAAAGGTACAAGCATTCGGTTTTCAATAGGACGTGCACACACATATTATACATCTGGCACACTTCAACTAACATCATCAAGATAATTGACCACACACAAACAAAAAAAAAAAAAAAACTAACATCATCAAGACAGTCCTGATCTCTTGGACCACAGGAGTCCAAAAGATTGTGGTCACTTACCGTTGGATGTAAATTCAACGATTCAAAAAAGTTTCTTAAAAGGAGTTCAAGAACCGTTGAATTTACATCCAACGGTGAGTGACCACAAATCTCTTGGACTCCTGTGGTCCAAGAGATCGGGACTGATCATCAAGATTAGAAAAGCCTTTTGCCTCCTTCCTTTTTTTTTCCTCTTGTTATTTATTTTCATTATTAGCATGATATAAAATGCCAAACACATCAAATTTATACAAACTTTTAGGCTTAAGCGACTTTCTTATTATTATTTTTATTTATACAAGCGATAGGGAAGGGGGTATTCGAACTCGAGTGTAGAATAGAGAGCACATCCGCTTTAGCCAACTTGGCTAAGCCTTTGCTTCACACACACTCTTAGCCAGCATTGAATTTGGGCAGTTTTACGTGCTGTTACGTCTGGTCCCAGAATTTGGCTTGCAGAAATTGGAACGTGAAAAACAAGAAGAGCTATTGGTATTATTAATGGCTTAACAGCTCATGAAGCCATGTAGGGTAGCTTTGCAAATGACTAATCTCTGCATTAATCCACCTTCCAAAATGCAAAACATTGTCAACACATAACATGGAATTTTAAGCTCCAAACCAAGAAAAGACAAGAATTAGCTTTTAGCATTTAAAGCCTACATTGAAGCAACAGCTCACCATGAGTTTTTTCCCAACAGGGGGGGTCAACTGCTCTGGAAGCCTCTCATTTTGACGAGGTAGGTAGGGCAAGAAGAAGCTGCGTGCCTAATCTGCAACTGCAGTCTTGGTTGATTGATGCTATAAGCTACCAACTCTGCACTCTTCACCCTAATCCAAATTGAGGATAAGAAAGCGACGGATGATCTGCAAAAACTTTGTGTATCTAAAATATATATACTAGACAATAGCTTTGATGCAATCTTCAAAGACCATTCCAATTGGCTCAAATCAAGCACAAGATTAGCTCATGCCTCTGATATCTGGTGTAGTTAAAATAGGTGGCAAAGGCCGTATTCGGTCAGAGGCTTCCGGTTGATGCAGAGTCAGGAATCGCCCCCACACGGGCAGGTGAGTGACCTTAGCTTAGCGCAGCTGTTCCAGCTACTTCAAGATGTGACTGCTTCAAAGTATCAGAGCTGCATTTAGGTGGAGATCAAACAGAACCACATACACCAAGTAGCATCAGTAGGAAAACTAGTATTTTGGTTGTACAAGGAAGATATACTAATTTCGAAACAGTGGAAAAAGACAGGGAACTTAAATATACAGGGGCTGAACATAGGAGGGAGGCAAAAGGGAAGAAGGCAAGTTCCAAAGAGCAGAGGACTATGTTGAACAAACAAGGAGCTTAAAAATTTACACCCCCACTGCGGCAAATAGGCAAAAGCCTCTTTGAGAACTTTGGATATGTTTCCATTAGAGGAAAAATCATAGGCAAATTCCTGCAATAAAAGCGAGGGAACCAGAATAAATAATATATATAAAAAACCAATCAATCTCAGCTGCAATAGAAGTGGTAGAGCAATTTACCAACGGTTAGAATGCATTGAGCCTCACTGAACTGCATATGGAAGTCAAAAGCAGTCTTGATAACAACCTTTCCATAAAGAGAGAGTTGGAAACTGATTGTCTGGTTGAAGCTACCTATTGTAATATGGCAAGCAGAAAATTCCAAGAACAATCAACAGCACATTTCTTTTTCTTTTTTTGGGGCCTTCTCACTTTGCAGTAACCAATCAATCAAAATATAAGTAATTGCAATCCAATGACGAAGAAAGCCAAAAGATTGCCCCCCTCATAGAGAGTGAGTCATTATCAGACATTTCGATGATTTCATTTCGTACATTGATATAAGGATTCAAATTCAAATACCTAAATTCTATGTCGTAGGCGGAAAGCATTCGAGATCAAACGAAAATTTGCGCAAGAATTGAACACAAAATGAGAAAGAGCAGCAGCCAGAAGCATGCTTAGAAATTTCATTATACAGAGGCAAAATAAATAAGCAACAACAGAAAGATAAAAAAGGGTAAAAAAAGAAGAAGAAAAAACAGCAAACATGAACCTCCAAGAAGTAGGTTCCTTTGCATAATCCTGATTTCTATACACAATATATGGTAATTGCTGATCGATTTCACTGATTAAATTACAAGAGAAAAAGAAGAAAAAAAAAAGTCATATCTCCTCCTCCTTACCCAAATTTTATTGCCCCCGCCGCCGCCGCCACCTCCCCCAAATCCAAAAATTGATTGCTCTCATCTTCTTCATTCATTCGGTCTTCCATAAGAATCCATGCCCTCTGTTCGGCTTTTCACGATTCCATGGAACACCTCCCTGACCTGCCGTTCCAGAGGATCCAAACCCTCCTTAATCCCCTCACACAGGCTCGACAATTCCTGCACTCTCTGCCGGACCTCCGTCTCCTTCTCCTCCGAGATCGGGAACTGCACCGAGTCTGCGAGATCACCGATCAGCCGTGAGCACCTTTCGATCTGATGAATCTCCTTCAGCAGCGCGCAGGCGTTCCTCCGGTCCCGCCGCTTCGACTCCTCCAGAATCCGCTCGTGCAGCGACAGCATGGGCCCCGCCCAGGCGAAGCTCCTCGGCACCGTGAAATGCACCTGCAAGCCCCTATCCTGGCACGGGATCGCCGCCACCAGGGCCCACATTACGAACAGCAAAACCGAATTCACCGTAAAAACGGCGGGCGCTAGCCCGTTGGAGGCCACAATCTCGTTCGGCCTCGGGGCGTATAAATTATTTCCGATCGCCTGGAGCTGCCTCGCGGCCGACCATGACCGTGAAACGCTCCAGGAAAGAGATCGGAAGTGGCCCAGCGAGCGGTGCTGCTGGTGATGCTGGTGATCCTTTGTCGGGTTGTTCCGGCCGAAGGAGCGGTTCCTGTGGGCCAGGGTGGTGTTGGAGGAGTCCTTGTCATCGAGCATTGCGATGGCAAGGTCGACGAGCGCTTTCTTAGCTCTACGAAATTGGCCCTCGCCGAGCGTCCTGTCGCGGCCGAGGGCGACCAGGACGATTTCTAGGAGCTTGAGCCACTGCCGCACCTGCTCGATGCCGTCGCGGATGGCGTTGCAGACGTCGAGGGCCTTGACGCTGCGCTCGAAGTAGTCGGAGAGGAAGCGGTCGACGGTGGGCTTGGAGAGGAGGGGCTTGTTGATGGAGGAGAGGAGGAGGTTCTTGAATTCTTGCTGGATTTGGAGGAAGGCGTCGAGGAGGTCTCGGAGCCATTGGAGGGAAAGGATGTCTTGGGAGGAAGAGGAGAGGTGGATGAAGCAATCGGCGACGTGGGTTTGGAAAGAGTCGAGGTCTACAGCTCCTTGACCACCGCTATGGCTCTGGGCTTCCATTGAATTAAACTGATCGCGTCGGAGGCTGAAGATTGAACGGCCAATATTGTTGAACCCAGCTGACGACCCTTGATATTCCGTCGCTGGCATTCTTCTCTCACATCACACAACCCCCAAATTTGATAAATTTATAAAATTCAAATTCAATCGTTTTTGGTTTTTTGGTTTTGGATGTTGGTTGGATTGAAGCGAGCCCTAGAGACAGAGAGCTTTAATGGAGGTGGAAGAAGAAGAAGAAGAAAAAGAAGGTGAGAGAGTAAGATAGAAACGGAGAGAGAGTGCCGCGTTTTATGGTGGGATGAGGTTCGGGGTTTGGAGAAGAAATGAGATTAAGAGTTTTTTTTTAAAACCATAATTAGGGAACTTAATCTCAGTAATTAATTTTACTTTACTTTCTGCTAATCAAAGTTTATTGAACGCGAACTAAACACGGACTGAACACGATGTATATATTTGGGAACTCCAACTTTTAACTTCTTTATTTACCTACTTTCTTTTGTTAATCTTTCTGTCCTCAGATATCTGAGATCAAGTTGCATCTGGACCGTTGATTTCGTGTAACTTTGGGCTTGGTGGGGGTTGTGTGTTATTGTTCGCCGAGGGTGAGGGGGCACGGACGGGCTGACGTTGTGCCACGTGGGGGATGAGGACGAAGTCGTTGTGCAGAGGGAGTGTACACGTGGACGGTACAGCTGGGTCTTCGTTGGCGCGTAAATTGGAGGTGGAGCGAGGGATTGACTGACTGACCGGGTCCTTCTAGAAAGGGAGTGAGAGGGGGCCCGGGGGATGTGGGCCGGACGAGATGACGGGAATGACGTGTGTCCTTTTCTAAAAATTGAACAGACGAAATTGTCCCTCTCTCGTAGAAGAAAAGAAGTGTCAAATTCCCGTCCAGTGTGTATGTTGTTCGCTATGTGGGTCCCGCACCAGTATCAACTGCTGAAGTAAATAGTAGGTTGTGAACATCAAAAGGGACAGGATCTACCATTAAACAAATTTTAAGGTTTAACTTTTAAAACAGGCTTGATACGAGAAAAGGTAAGATGAAGAGATGAAATTTAATTGTACGAAGAAAGAAAGATAAGAATTTTGTACCATGACTCAATTTATACACTACGAAATAGGCAAGAACACCGATAATATGAAAGAGAAACTAAGAATTTGGATGTAAGCATAAGCTTACTATCCTAGCCAACTGATCTTAACTACGTGAAAAAGACGTCTCCTAAAACAAGATTAAAGACAAAGTAATTAATAAATGCTTGATCACATTTTCAAACTTTAGGAAATGATGATAAAATTGTCCATTTCTTTTATCTTGTCACCTTTTTCTATTTATGTACTTTCTTGAGAAGGCAGGTGAAGTGGTGAGACTTTTTGACGGTCGTCCTAATATTGGGGGCAGTAAAATAATAATTCCGACCATGCATTCCAAGAAGAAGAAAAAAAGGAAAATATTCGACCTATAAAAAGAAATATTTATAAGAGAATTACCTATGAAAAAAAAACAAAAATTACTTTACAAAGAGAATCTCTTTAGGCAAGTTGATTAAAGAAAACGAGTTCACGTGTGGATTTGGTGCTCCCCAACCCCATTCTCCAAGGACGTGGAGTTGAGGCTGACTGGGTCTCCTCTTCATTGAATTAGGGCAGATTATCTCACACAACAAGGGAATATAATAATATTTTTATTTTATTTTTCCCAAAAGTAAAGGAAAATTATTGATAGGGGACACTGAAAATCTATTTATTTATTTTAATAATCTCAATTATCCAAAAACATTAAATCTCTAAACAAACATTTATTTCAAATGAGGCATTGTTTTCAAGTTTTAAATGACAATTATCCCATTTTAATTACATCTTGGAGATTGCAAAACTGAGAATTTGGGCTCAAGCTAGCCTGGCACTTGGCAGGCTTCAGATATTTTTTTTTTTGGCTCCGTCCTAATTTTATATTATTATTATTATTATTATTTTCTAATTGGAAAATGACAGTTGAAGTCAAATCCTGTATAAATACCATTATAAATGACTACTACATCAATCTTGTTTACTACAAAACAAAATAACTTGCACATCAATCTTGTTAAATAATACAGAATATTAAAATATATTATGTATCATGTAGAAAAAAATGCATAAAATGGATGTTTCTTCTTCTCCAATTTCATCACTAATAGCTTTAGTTTCCCTTTTTTTATAATTTCGTGAAACATGCTCCAAACGAGATATCGTTTAGGCTCATCAAGCCAACAGAGTCTAACCTCATCAGTGGTTTCAGGTTCGAACTCTCATGACACTTTAATAATATGTGTACTCCTTCTCCCAATGTCGCTTATATCGAGAAATAAATAAAAAAAACTCATAACAAAAGGGTTTTTGGTAATTTAATAATGTCCTAATAGTATTTTTGAGAGAAGTTGATGGATGCTTGATTTTCAAGAAAGTTCATCTTCCTTTAATTTTGTATTTGTGCGAAGGTTTGGAATCTCGAAAATCTTTATGAAAAGTTAACATCATATCGCCGTATCCTAACTGGTTCTTGGAATTGATCACTTTTTTCACATGACACAATTACAAATATCGTGAATAGTGTTCTTCACAAAAGACATGCCTAATTTATATTTTTTATTAAAAAATAATACTAATAGCTTAATGCTCCACTTGTTATAGCTTCCAATTTTCAAGAACAAAACAGATGTCAATTCCATTATACAATACAAAGTAATAAATATTTCTCAAAAGCAATTTACTATTAACACTTGATCTAATCTTTTGTTCTTGATTTAAAAAATTTGTATTTTACCGTATCTTTAAAAAAAGTTTACGAAAAAATGAAAGTAGTTAAAAAAATATGTGCGTACATGTATGACAGAAGTGTTACACTTGAATATGTTAACTAAGGTTAAGGAAAAATTAGTGAAACTTGAAAGGAAAATTGTATAGCGAAAAGGAAGAATTAAGGTGATGGTAGATGTGTGTCTTAGAGGTGACCCCTCTAGCCTTCATGCAGCTCCCTTCACTTTTTAATATGCAATTTTTCAAATATGGAAATTGATGAAGGAGATGAGGATGGATATAGTTTTTTTTTTTTTTTTTTTTGGGTTAGTTTGTCTCTTGCTTTAAATATTATGTTCTTTATTATTAATTTATATTAGGATAAATTAGGAAAACTATATTTAATTAAAAAGGTGGATATAGTGAGGAATATTTGGGTTCAAATAGTCACACCCAAGAACTTTATACATTGTGTAGTTGCATCATGTTGATGTGATGTGAGGAGTTAATCAAATACTTACATATAAATTGATGTGTGAATTTGTTAATTATTAGTGATAATTAAATTATGTTAAGATGACTAATAGGGCTTTTGAAACAAGAAAACAAAACAAAAAATTGGACCAATGACTAAACAATCTACCAAGTCATCATATGTAGAAGAAAGGCCTCCTTCGAATTAGAACCTCTTCTTCCCATGGATGTATCAAATTAGGAATATGTGTGTGGACCTATGATCTGACGCAGCCACAACTTGTGGACCATTGTATTAAATTGCAAGTTGCTGTCCTTGAAATTAATATTATTTTTGAATACTGCTTCTCTTTTTTTTACGAACCACAGTTTGACGGATATGCAAAAATAATTCATCAAAAACACATATAAAAAACTTCTACACACATATCACACTGATATTGATAAGAATATAGAAGCTCTTACTTACATAACAAGAAAGAAAAAAAAAAAATTTATTTTTTATTTTTTATTTGAATTCTTGAAATATTAATTTATATGGCTAAAGGCCCGAATATATGTTATAACCATGGCCCGCTACGTGGGGACTGGCTTTTGTGAAATGTACATGTTTGGCTCTTTCACACGTCTCCCTTTTACAATAAATCTGGGATATGTCTCTCTGCCCAAAATAACCAAAGAAAAACTCAATCTTTTTCCCCCTTTTTTCCCTTTTCCAAAACCAAGAAAGAAACCCATCATTCACCCAATTAAATATTATCTGTTTCAACAATTACGCACATGTACATATGTGGATTAATCTTGTTGATTAAGGCAGTGTGTTTGCCCTTTTACGTATGAGTTTGGTTTTCCTTTTGTACATTAAAATAATTAAAATATCGCTTTGTAAATAAATAAATAAAACAATTATGAACATGTTAAAAAATACCAAAAAAACAAATTGATATGGTTCTTTCTTGGGCCTCAAGATTAATCTAGTTGATTGAGACAGTGTGTTTGCCCTTTTGCGTATGAGTTTGGTTTTCCTTTTGTACATTAAAATAATTAAAATATCGCTTTGTAAATAAATAAATAAAACAATTATGCACATGTTAAAAAATACCAAAAAAACAAATTGATATGGTTCTTTCTTGGGCCTCAAGACTGAGTCAAACTCGAGATCAAGAAGAGTCAAGAGCTTCCAGAGACGAGTTTGATGCGGGGGAATGGGACGTGTGTGCCGATGTCGTTTTGATCAAGGAGGGTCAAAATTATATGCGGCCATTCACGAAATATTTGGAAAAGCACTCTTCTTCTTCGTCCTGTTGCTGAGAGACAGACAGACAATTTTTTCACTTCAAATTGTTTTTTTAATTTTGAATTCTTGGTGATGCCATTCACTTATTATTTAAATTCTCCATGATGTCATTTAAATATCAATTATCATCCACTTGGGTTGAATGGTTCAGAAAAGATGGATTTGGATTTTGACAAGAATGTAAGCTTAAATAAACAAAATATTTTTGAAATAGATTTTCATTCGTGTGAACGAGAGAAGGGAGGATTAGAACTTGCGAACTCTTACGTAAAATTTGGAATTTCAAACAACTATATTTTACGAATTAAAAATCATCTATCTAATATTTAATAAAATCCTTATATTTGAAATATTGTCTCCAAAATGGGCTAATATATTTTTTTCTTTCATCAATTTGATTTATGAAACATAATCTTTCTGCAACTTGTAGATGAATATAAAAGGGAGACTTTTTTAGGAACTGGTAAAGCTGTTTCATGGAGACTGAGCTGAGGATCTCAACAGTAGGGTGGGGCCCATTTTCATATTTTAAGGTCGGCTTAACCCAGACCAACCATACCCTAAAAGCCCCCCAACCAGACAGCAGCATAGCCCATTCGCCATATCCGTCAACCTTGACCCTTGACTTTTGACACATTCATCTCAAACAGAGGACCACAGCTCTTCAACTAGTTACAAAAAACAAAAACAATAAAAACAAGATCCAAGCTCTAGATATGGGCTTTTGACCCTGCCCTACTTCCACCGCAATCACGAAACAGTTCATATACCAGTAATACACTTGATTTGGTTCAGACTTGGCCTTGCCTTTTTAAGGAAGAAAAACTTAAACCATACATTCCATTTACAAAATATAAATTCCACAACTAAAAAAGTAAGAAGTCAATATGGATCGTTGCTTAATGGGGGGCATGGTTGTGCTATTACAATTCTGTTGTACTGCACGAAAGTGAAAGTCATCTTATATAGATGAGATGACAGTTGAACACAGCATTAGGGAGATCCATTGGCAAAACCTTGCAGCATGCTTGTATCGCTTTCTTTCGCTACAACATCGGCCACAAAGATACTCCCCGAGTCGCACCATCCACCTAGAACATCCTTGTTTTGGCACTGCAATAACATATACAGTTTGAGATTTTTAAAGGCAATTATACAATACAGCACAGCAACGCTGTCTTTGTATGGATGGACTAGAAGAGCACTATTTATTGTAGACCAAGAACTTATTGATTTTCTTTGCTTGCTGGATGTCCTCGGTCAGTTAAAAAAACATGTTTGCTTGCTGGCAGAAAGACACCAATAATTTAAGTGTAACTTGAAAAAGTAACTACTATATGGATTTTCTTTGCAAACACAAACTCAAACTTGATATCGGACTGTGGGTTGCCTAAATTTTATAACACGGAGTAAATAACAAGGATAACTGCTGGTCCCAATTGAGAACCAATTCCCTCTAATTTGGTTTGGTTAATTTCATCAGACCTTTTAACTTAATTTTAAAAAGAAGATGAAAATTTATAAGTTTATTTACAATTAACAAAGTTGTAATCCGACCGATTTAAGCTTTTGATTGATAGGACAACAGAATTAGCCTAAGAAGGGGTAGTCTACATATATGTCATGCAAATCATTAGAAGAAGTAATACCTTGCTAAATCCAAGCCAGTTTGAGTCTCCTCTAAATGAAAATACCTTGCTGCTTTCTTTCCACTGTCCACAAAAGACCTGCAAATACAGTTGTAGGTGGGGCAATGAGAATTGAGAGTAACAAGTCAACTAGTAAGAACCAAAGTAACTTCATTCATGTTTCTATTAAATTTTAAAAGAACTTTGCTAAAAAACTAAAAAAAGTTTTGTATTACAGAAGAACTCTTAATCATAAAAACGTTTTGTAGCAGACCCACACATGAAAATAAAGCTTGTCACCCCTGAGTGTCTTATGGTTCATCTTCATGATGACATGGCTGGTGTTGCCACCTAGGGCTCTCTTGGCCATTTGCTTAGGCACCCTTAGGAAGCACAAAACAACGAGGACTTAGTTCTGAGCTTTGGCTGTCTCCATTTTTTGTTTCTTTCAAACTATAGATTTTATTGGTATTCCAATTATTGTTATAATTATATAACTGAAAAGTACATTACTAAATATATATGACAGTTTCTATATGTTAGTGAATGGATCTCATTGTTTTTCCAGGAAGTTGGTACAATGTAGTTATTACATACTAACTGTGTTGGACAGCAAGAACCAATGTCGCAAAATAAGTTGGGAAGAGCAAGCCCATGGTATCGCCACTCCCCAAGGACAGATTTGGATAGCATCTAATTATTTACGAACAACTAACCTAAAAGATACCTTGTCTTATCATGATCCAATTTATAGCAGTGTGTACATGTGTGAACGTGATTCCACACATGGTGGCTGATGGATAAATACCAGAAAAATTTAAGAACCATCTAATCAGAAGTTTGAAAAATCTTCGTGTTCATAACAAAATACGAACACTAACTTTTCCTTACAACAACATAAATGCATCCAACCAATCTGTTAAAAATAATTAAGGTGATTACTAAAAGAAATAAACTACTAGAGTTAAGCAAAATAATTCGCCTAAAAATGAAGTTACCATGTGAAAAAACATAACTACCACTAAGTAAAAAACCTGAAATCACCTCATAGTCAACCCCTTGTATGTAGATATAGTCGGAGTCAACTGAAGAGAATGCAAGCCCAGTTATCTGCAGTTAAAATGTTATCTCCAGCAGCTATATATAACGCAAAGAATGAAACAAGAAGGAAATTCTGTAGCTTGAAAAAACAGAGTGGAAGTTCACTATATTCAAGATTGGAGTCAACAATTAACGTCGGCCTATTTACTCTGCATTTGACCATACCCATGGCACTCTTTACCCTGGATACAAACAATTCATGAATGATGTGGTGGTAAAGGACCTGAGTGTAACATAGGTAATCCATTTTCAAAAGTTCCAGTCATTATCATTAATAATTCCAATCCAAAAACCAAAACCAGTCCTTAGTTTTGACATTGCAATAACTTTAACAAACCCTGTATCACTTCTAAGAATCAAATTTCTTGTTGATTGCAAATTCAACTTATTTGCAAGTCATGTATGGTGCACATAGGAGCATATTATAGCCATGATTAAGTGAATACATGGAGAAGAAAACAAGGAATATGGAGTCCGAGATCCTTTTCAGACAATAAAACCTACGTGGATTCTTAATTTCTGTAGTTGCAAGCTAGGTATTGTAACAATAATGCACATATACCAACATGAAAGAGCAAAAAAATAACACTGTAAAAAGGAGAAAAAATTGAGTGAAAATGTAAAGAAATAACTGTAAAATGGAGCATAAACAAAAACAAGGCAGCATAGGTTAAAACTGACCTCATATTTTGAGCAGTGCACCCATCTTGATAATGCTGACCATCTACATCAAATGAACATATCATATATCAGGTTCCAGTTCTCAGTTCCTAGCAGAATGGAAAAGAAAAAGCAAAAAGACAAACTAATGCTCTATTTCTTTTCCTTAACTTCTGAAGAGGAAAACATAAAATCTTAAATCAACAAGAATCAAAGTACCAAGAGTAACTTGAATAACATGGATATGATATTGAACCAAATGGTACCAACCTGCGAGGATCATAGATTGTCACTGTACGATCAGCTCCACCGACTGCAATATTCCCAGTTGAAGAACTGCAAACAGCATAAAACGCATCACCAAGGGAACCGCATATTCGTTGTAGACAGCCACCATTTTCTTTCATTCTCAAGTCCCATATAGTCAGCTACAGTTATTCCAATAGATGAAGCTGAGCAATTAAAGCATAACTGAAGAATAAAGTTCGTGATAACATTTGAAAACCTAAAAATGCATAAAGCATAAAAGTTCTACCTGGGAACCTTCTGTGATTGCTAATATAGAGCCCTCGTTCCCATAATGCGAACTTTTTGTGAAGTTCAGTGATGATGGGTACCAGAGTCTGTAAAATGGCTATGTTAACAACAAAGGTCCACAAAGATCTTTTTACATAAAAGTAATGCAACACAAGTTGACTGAAAGCTCTATAAGGATCTTAGGTAATGCATATAGGTTTTCTGAATAGCTGCAGAACCTACATTGAATATAGCCGTGATCAGTCAACCATTAATGTGAAATGAAAATTTTGGGCAGGGTGCACCAAATCATGTATGCAATCTACATAGACACATTTTTCATTAACTAGTCATACAAGCCGGATAGCCAACAACTTTTCATGACAATATAATTATTCAAAATATAGAAAACAAATATTGACTAAAAGAGGGATTTCACCTTCAATTCTTTAATTAATTTTTTGTTTTCATCCTGGCATAATATGCAGTAGTAAATTGAGACAATATGGCGGTTCCAGAAACAACCAGAGGTGATAATGTTTTACCTTTCAAAATATTACAAATCACAGTGAGGAAACTTCGGCGCTTCTTTGCTTGGTAGAAAGCATATTAAACCATCACATTGATTGTAGTGAAGTGTAAAATAAATTTTAAGATTTAATTCAAGCCAGGAAATTTTTTTGCAATGAGAAATCATGTATAATCATTAATATTGGTCACAAACATTTCTCTGTTTGTTGATTAGTTCAAAATAAATGCTGAACACAAATGCACAACACCATAAAATTATGTGATGTTGGAAAAGCATCCATTAGCAATGACTGTATGGGATCAATAGACTTTCAGATTTGTGGCACCAATCTCCCTTTGAGGGCTCAGAAGATGGCATTTATGAATTTCCCAGCTGAAGTGATTTCTTCAAACACTCTAGGTTCTTGACACAACAAGGGTTGCAATTATATGGAATTTTTTTTTTTTTTTTTAAATAGTGTCAGGGATGGTAATTTCCACTAGAAATAACAAAAAAACTATTCCAGCACCACCTGTAACACTTACGTACATAATGTCCTGACATGGATGTCCTGGTCATAAACATCGATGGTTTTGCAGAAGCTACGTGCAACAGCTGCCTGGAATAAGAGATGATTAAGAGGGATAGAGAAGTACAGGTAGGAAAATCTAACCAGAGAACAAATCATAGAACAAATCATAGTCTCCCAAGAATTATTGAGTTAATTAAATGTTCAGAAAGGAAGGGACCGGCAAAAGCAGATCTGTCCTGTTTCTCGTTAGGAATGACATCTCCATATGACTAATAAAAGTTTCCTTCCAACTTTTATTTATAATGTAAAATTATAGTAGTCAGCACATCATTGTCTCTTATAAACTCAGCTTCTCTGAATAACACTTGGGCCTATAATGCCAAACCACTTTTTATATAAAAAAAAATATATATATATATATATATATATATAAATTCGCATTACTGTAATGATTTTGATTTGTAATTCCAAGAGCTTAACAATACTGGAACTGTGTCAAAAAAAGTTTGTACACAAATTAAAAAAATCCCCTTTGGAAAAAAAAGAAAAAGAAATTAAGAAGACAATGAAAAGTTTTTACAGACAAAGGAATAACCTTCAAAAACCAGGTTTCATTTGAAAAAGACTCTTAAAATCTCAATCATCTTGATTGTAAATGAGAAACAACTAAAACACTAGAAAATAAAATCTAATACAAACAGAGTTCAACATATTAAAGTGATTATCAAGAATGAAGACAGTGCACTTCATATTATATTTGTGAACATGGTTCAACTATGGTATTCTCAGCTGATTACTCACTAATGAAACATAATGCAAAAGTTCAGATTAAGCGTAAAAATAAAAGTAAGCACTCAGTACCGTAGACCATTGTGTTGGACTGAAGCAAAGCCCCGCCCAACCACTTTCTCCAATGCCACAATCACGAGGCAATACTGAATAAGTAAGCCTCTCTACATCTGAGAATTTAATAGGTTAATCCTACAATTAGTAAGCCAAACAAAAACTGAAATATGTGCATAGTTTAAACCATTTCACATAATTCAATTGATGATGTAATATTCTGCCTAACTTTCTTGGTAAAATGATGCATAGAATGTATCTAATCAAAATACAAGGGGAGAAAAAACCGATGCATTTGGTAAACCCTATTTGGAATTTTAAAGTTTAATATCTGTTCTGATGACCATTGGCCATTTTTTGCACTAGCCTCTTGCACATGCTCCAGGTTTGTAACTCTATCTCAATGTCAAGATGATTAATAAGTAGTTACTCTTTTTACCTTCTGCTAAAGCATTTTAGGCATTTATTTACTCATGAGTGGGAAAGGGAGGTTAAAGTTTTCATGGGAAGTCCCTTTTGCCTTAAACTACGTACTACTCCATATTTAAGCAATTCTGGTTACTCATTTTCAGTTGTTTTTTATTTTTCATAGGTGAAATTCAAAAAGGGTAGTTAGGTAGTTGCTCAAGAGTAGCAAAGTGTAGTTACAGAGTCTTCATGAAAAATAAACTTTCTGTCTGTATCTTTTGAGTCATTATTTATTTATGGTTAATTTCTTGTTTCATAAGGTGAATTCAAAATAGAGACACTTTTGGATAAAAGTATAAGAGTAAAGTTACATAAAACAAACAAGTATTGAAGAAACCTAAAAGACAGAATAGTTAAATTAGGCAAAGATCACTTACAGCACAAAATAACAGAAAAAGGACAATCAAGTCAAACCATGAATGGACACCCCACTTTTATGCATCATCATTTCGAAAGAAGGGTGATTTAACATTCCTATATGTGAGTGAATGAAATTCTTAGTCATAAACAAAAAATTCAAAAAATTTATTACAAAATGGATAGGTGAGAGTAACTTAAGAAACCAAAGTTCCACCAGCATGCCATTGGTAACCAAGCAACTTAACCTACCCAAAAGATAACAAAATATTTCTCCAATTTAAGGTAAGCAAAAACCTGTATGCTAACTATTCCAAACATTATGAAAATTTGAGGCAGAGATTTGGTTGAATAGGACTCATAATAAATCATCTCCCCGGGAGGCCACCAACTTCATTTTTCTTTCTATTTATGAGCATACATTCCACAAAACCAACAAATCCCCAGAACAAGAATAGAACCACAAATCAAAACTTAAATACAAAATTTCACCTGTACCAGTAGTATCTAGTTTAGATACAATAAGATGACCATAAGAATCAACAGTTCCCAACATTGAATAGCCCGTGCCTGCAATTTTTTTAATATCAAGATAGCAAACTATTAGTAAATTACACAAATGTCCAAAACCATTATTATTTTTCTTTAAAAGAGCACATGTCCAAAACCATTCTGAAATGATATTTGTACATTTTCTTAAGACTTTTCTCCATTATCTGAAATGAGATAGTCAGCCTCAGGATAAAATTTTCTACATTCAAAAGGCTTTTGTGCATTTTGATAAACACTTTGAGGAGCCAAATTCTGTCCAATGTCCTCATCTAAGTTTGACATTTAATCCTATAAAAATGTGCAAATTAGTCATGCTCTTTCATCAAAACGGTCAAGGGCCTAAGAAATTATTCCACAAAATGTTACCACCACTCTTCAATTGGGATAATAAAAGAAGTGCACAAAACCCTTAAAAAATAAGAGGTCAAAGACGAGGAGTAATGTGCAAAAGTACCATGTACCCTCATCTCTTCTATATATGTTAGGTCCCAAAATTTAACAATGATGTCATGGACAAGGACAACCAACACAAAATGTGAAAAGATAATATTCCAAAGAATGCCACCTAAGAAAACAAAAAAATGAAACCTGACTGCAACAATCACTTACTCTCAGTTTCAGCAAGAACTATACTCTGAATTTCTGAACGATGAGGGCAGCGGTTAACCATCAAAGAGTTCATAACCTTCAAGGGTTCATTGGGTTGATGACACAATTAACACATAATATACTCATTACTGAATATCTGTGATTGAATTCATGAGATCACATACCTCAGTTTGTACTGGGATCAGAAGGCTTTCTTTTCCTTCGCTGATCAGAGAAGCTTCCAATGGAATCTTAGTAAAAACAAAGAAAATGAAGAAAATAAAGCTTTTAGCCTAACCACCATACACTTTGACTAGTAATATATGAGCAAATTATGTCATACTTACATTTTGGTAAATGTCTAATGCATATTGAACATAAACAAACATTTCTCACTTGAACTTGGCTATCTAACTCATGTTTCTTCACAATTTTCCAAATCAAATTTTAGACATGCCTCTCATATTTAAAAGCTACAAGCAATCAAAAACACCCAAATTATACAGTCCCACTAATTGAAAAATCATTTGGTACTACATATGAGCTCCACCACCATGAAGACTATACCAACAATAAACTTAATAAAAAATAAGCAAGTATCCAACTTTCAAAACCATAATAGAAACAAAAACAAAAAGACTCAAATTATGATATGCGGGCATATACCTGGAGTTTGTAAATCTGGCAACCGGAGGCGATGTAGACCCAACAAGAAGAGCAGTCCTCGCTAACCTGACAACGAAATTATAATTGCATAATAAAACCAAAAAAATGAACTTTGGAGAAAGCCAAAGAGTTAGGGTTAGGGTTATAGAGTTTTGGGGAGTACATGGAGAGCGAGGCGAGTGGACTGGAGGCTACCAGGAGAAGGATTCTCTATGAGAGAGGACGGCACCACCGCCTTGCTCAGACTCTTGGCCTCCAACATCTTCCTCCTGCAAATTGATAGGGTCGTCGAGAATACAACGTGGCGCGAATTTGTCACTACTGGAATAACGGCTATAGAGGTAGAATAGGGGTTTTAGGATTTTAGCGGGTAACCCTATTTGAAGTTTTCCGTAAAGGTAACTTAAACAAATTTAACCCAAGTCAACATAATCTAGTCTAGTAAAAAATTGTATTGACATGCAAAGTTTTTATGACATCATTGTAGTGTGTATGAAAAAATATATATCTCTTTATAGTTTAGACTATCGCTTATACTAAAAAAAAAAAAATTTAACCCAAAAAAAGAAAGCACAAAAAAACCCATCAAGAAAACGTAGCACTCTCTCTTCTACTCTCTTCCCAAAGAAAACACTCAATAGAGGGGGAAGAAGAAGCATCACTACCCTTCTCCCCTCTCCTTCTTCCGTTTTCTTTTGGGTTAGTTAATAAGTCCTTTGGACATTTTGAATAAGAAGCTTTTTGTATTGATTTCTTTGGGTCATGCTTAGGTTGAAGTTCCCCATCATCTCTTTTGAGCTATGTCCTCAATCAAATCATTTTCTCAAAATTCACTCTCTAATACTTCTCATCTTCTCTAAATTTAGTTCTATCATGTATTTGACGGAGTTGGTTGTAAATCATCCAATTTTTTTTTCACGAGGATTGTTCGTTTGACAGTGTGGCAGCGCCGACGCTTCTTCAGCTGGTAGTGATAGGATTCATTTAGGCTACTAAATTAATTTAGGATTTTGGTTATGTTGGATTTATGGTTTTGGGATTATATTTAATATTAGCTTATTTTATAAAAATATTATTATTAACTTAATTATCGGGTCATGCCAAGCTGCTCATGAGCACAAAAGTTAAGGTCAAACTCCTGCCCTATACACAACGAGAGAAGTTGAGCTGATCTATTATATCGGACCAGCCCATAGCCCATAAAATAGGGTGAGACTCAGACTGCCATTTTACAGGCCTATTTTTATCACAGAACAAAAGTCGTGTGCAAGACACCAAATGATAAAAAAGAAAAACTACATGCGTAAAAATGGACATTCTGGTTCACTTTCTAATCGTCAGTCAGTCAACTGACTCTTCTGCCGATGACAATGGACATTCTGGTTCAATTTATCATTTCAATATTTATGAAATAAGAAATTTTGCCCAATTTTAAGGAATAAGAAAGCATTTAGTCTTAATATGTCATCTACCTTGTTGAAGTTTGCTTTGGAAATGCGATTGAGATCACAAAATTCTTACTGTGTTCTAACTTCGTTGATTGTTTCGACCAAAAATAACTTCATCGATTCTGTAATTTATCAGTCCTCCATCAACATGTACACATCTCATTCTACCACAATAATACGTATTTCACTTGATATACACATCTCTCTCCATGAAAATAAATAATGACAATGCCATGCAGTCCAACAATTTTTTTTTTGCTTTCCAACTTTATGTCTCATTCTCACATTGCATGCTCTCCAATTCATTAGATTCAAATATAACCATTCTCTGTCCTGTTTCTATGCAACAATAAGTGATTATGTATGGGTTTTGAAGAGGAGAAACCAAGATCATGTTCTTCCATTGATCTAAATCATCAGTACACAAGATTCACACAGATTGATTTTTAAAGTCAACCAAACAACACATATCTCATTGGTGAAGTCAGGTTCTCATCATAGACGACTAGGAAAACCTTTTCACTCTTCTCATCCACAGGATGTTAATGAAAATAGCCAAGAACTTGACCACCCACATTATGTCGAATAGCCTCCTCATGATCCAAGACACCATCTGGAGTTGTGATCACAACATAACCCCACTGCAAGGAGAGGGGGAGGGAGAGGGGGAGAGAAAACCATAAAATGTTAACCTTTCTTGAACACATTGATCCATGACATAAAGTAAACACACAGACCTTTCCAGCCAGGCTGTTTCAGTAATAAAAGGGACAAATAGGAATCAAGAATTTTGCCAGATCTTGAGGGATCAGGAAGTTAACAAACCTGGCGCGTTGGAAGCGTACGGAATTTGTACTCCTCAATATCCTTTGCCTTGACATCCTGCCTGTAAGTGAGAGCTCGACAATCGTTAACCCTGCCTTGTAGTTGAACCGTTATCCTCCCCACTCTATGCGGATCAAAAACTTCAAAATCCTTGATATAACCTGATCGAAACGATACCACACTCAGAAACAGCACACATGCAACAAACTAACAAATAGCATTTGGAGACAATATGGATTTCTCATTCCCTCCTCCAAAGAAACCAAACAAGAAATGTAATGATTACATGGCCAAATATTTCATTAGCTACTTATGTTTCTCCTGTACGTTCAACAACTTCCAAATAGAAGGCCCCTTCATCTAGTATATATAGAGAATACAAAACCCCTCTTTGCTTACCAACACAGTTCTTATAACAGCTGTTGAAAGTCATCCAAACTTTAGAAGAAATTCCTCTATTCCTAAGCATCATCAATACAAGGTATACGGGTATACTTAGAAATGATGTCTTTTCCAGTTGCATAATCTTTAGAAAGGTAACCTTGTTTTGTCACAACCAATTACTTTCAAAGCCCTTAATTTGAGGAAAAATAGAAGATTTAAGATTATAGATTCCAACTGAAGCAACGCCATGTTTGAAAAAAAAAAAAAAAAAACTTCCCTTTATCATCTCCAAGTTCACTCCAGTTCCAAATCAACAGTTTATTTCAAGCCAAGTAGCTCCAAAACATATGATAATTCATCTTATTCATGACAGAAAGCACTGAAAAAAAAATAGAGTTCCTAGAGCCATACTAGCTAAGTTATAGAGATCCTTAATCACTACAATGTTACGAATTTCAAAACCCTCTCAACAAAACTAAGTTTACAACAACCCAGAAGCAGAAAATTCATACGAATGCCGAAAAGTTGGATAGTTTAGCATTAATTAACAGAACCCGTATAAGAAACGGGGAAGAAAATGGAGGTGTTTACCTCGATGTTTCATGATTTTGAGGAAAGAAGACATGACTGTGGAGATAGGTTGCAATTCCACAGTGGCTTTTCCTCTTCTCTCCGCGTTCACTATTGACCTCAACGCATTATTCAATATCATCCTCCCCATCTTTCTCTTTGCAAAATGCAAACCCTAACCCAGAGGATGGCTCTGTTTCTCTGTAGGAACACTATGGTGTTGCTGCGATTTATTTATTGATTATCCGCGATTTATTTTTTAAGTTAATTAAACGGATACCCCATGATTTTTGTGATGTTTACACAAAAACTCGTAACGTTCCAAAAATTACACTAAGACCTCCTAACTTATGTAACATTAGCAGACCTTGTAGTAATGTAAAAATACATAAAAGCAAAGAACTTGTAGACAAAGTGATTAAGAGATGATTCCACCCGAAATCTTAGGTTTAATTTCCCTCTCACACCATTGGTTCTATAAAAAAAATAAAAATAGCATGTTGAAATTTTTGTGCGACTGGATGTAACTAGAGTTAAAAGATCCAAGTTCTGTCACATTCATAATGAGAATGAATGAAAAAGAAAGAGGGTAAAGTAAGGCGGATATTGGAATGGTTCTCCCAAGGTATGAAAAACCAGAAAGAAAACCATAAACCCTAGTCATTGTTATGGATAGCCAAAACCGGACAGATTTGTTCCAATTTATAAAATTACTGTCAGCAGCAGTAAATTGAAAAGGACGAAAATCTGTGAAGTAGATGTTGACTGACATATTTTATGTGGGTGATTTTCCATGAGTGTTCTGAATTTGCCATAAATACGTGCATCTATCTAAGCGCTTCTCTTTAGGAGGTCTTATTTTTGAATTTCCTGTTCTGTATTTGAGTTGAAAGAAAACCAGAAAGAAATTGAGTAATACATATTTTCTCTTTGTAACTAGGAACTTCCACATCTTGAAAAGAGAGTTTTGAATTAAATGCTTCCTCAGTCTTTGGATGAAGCTTTTCCTAAAGAAGATTAAGAAAAGTTCAAGCAGGCTCCACCATTTGATGCATTTATTTGGGGACTTTAAGAACAGAACAGTCTAGAAAACAGGTAGCCATGGCAACCTTGCACAATGTCAAGCAAAGCAACAGTTTGGCATGCTTCCTCAACTGGACGGTCCTTCCATCGATTCAGTATAGCTTCAGCAACAGGAGCAATCTGATGCTGCAGTACAGCCGCACCAAGGGGCCCTACCAAATTGAGCCTTGTTGCAGCAGAAATAACATCTCTCATTGTAATAAACATGTAAGCCCTTTGAGAAGTAGCGCTGTCCAACCCGAGCAGACCACATATAACCCCAAACATAGGGGCATGGTGAAAAGAAACAACCCCAGAACTTAAAGAAGCTTCCCTCATAGATTTAAGATATGGTATTTCTGAGTACACGGATGCAGCCACCCTCATCAATGCCGACCCTTGTGAAATTGATGCCTTCCTACTCACTTCATTAGTTAACATTGCATCCAACATTTTGTCGAGTTTGCGCCTGGTCTCAGAATCAGGCGACATTGTTGTAGAATAGACAAAAGGAAGGAGTAAGCTTCCAGTATTCTCCAACAGATGGATTACAAAAGTTTGGAGATCTTCAGGACAAGAGACTATGCTCGCTTGGATTGCTGCCTCAAGACCAAAAGAGTGAGCAAAACCACCTGTTGGAAGGATAGAATCGAGCAGTTGCCATTGGCTCCACTGTAAAAATGAGTCTGATGAAGCACGTTTCTTGTTTTCTCTATTTAGATCCATAGAACGAGCAAAGGCAACTGTTGGGGGGTCAGAATTGTGCAGTTGCCATTGACTTTGCTGTACAAGAGAGTCCGATGAAGGACGTTTCCTGTTTTCTTTGTTTATCTCCATCTCCTCCTCCTGTGGAAAAAATGAAACTGCCCTGCAGGACACACAATGAGAAATCAAGCTTAGAGTTAGATGGAAACACCATATGCTTAAATAAAAAGAAATATTATTGCAAGACAGCTTATGCATGTGGGATTTTCACAAGATGAATCACAGTTCATGACTAACCACCCACATAATCAGAAATGTCTTCTGTTTTTCAAATTTTGCCGGCTCAATCATATTAGTATTAATATCAGTAACAAAAAAAGGTCTTATATTCTCTAATGGCAGAATCTACTCTACAATAATTTACGGTTCTAAAAATGTAGCAGAGTAGCCAAAGAGAACTCAGAAATGCTTTCTTATTCATACAATCTAACTCTAATTCAAGTGAAATTGTATTCTACGTAATCCCTAGTAGAGAAAACATTTGTATATGCTAATAGTTGCAACACATACTAGAATCTAGAACATAAGCAATTTAAGCGTCACGGGAAATGTAAGACCTTTTACTCATTCACTCTCTCCCAAAAATTTCTGCTGGTGGTGTAGCAGTCTGTAGTTACTAAGCAAAAATTAGGAGCTCGCCACTGAAAAATGCTTAAAGAAAATCGAAAGTCTTTAATAAGAAGATTTTACCTCCTTTTCAAGCCGAAAGCTTCAGACTTCTGCCAATTTCAAGAGCCTCCTTAATCTATGTGTTAAAAAAACAGAAACATCCAAATCTCTGAGAAAGACGTAGAGAGATGAATCCAGAAGTGAAAAATCAATCTTAAACGTAATTGGGTTTTCTTGGTTGAGGCAGAGGGACCATTGAGAATTGGGAAAACCAGAGAAAGACTGTTCTCTTCGCTAAATTTGAGACCCCATTTTGGTTCTCTGGGTTAAATTAGAAAACCCAGAGAAGGGAAAGCACAGAGAAACATAATTATACATTTCTAACAAAGAAAATCAATGGCAGAGATGCACAAGGAAACGATGGTAGCTCCTCACTCCCATACTTTCTTCTCATCAAACAGAAATAACATCCATGAGAATAAAGGGGAAAGAAAGTAGAAATTTTCTCAGCAAACAAACAGACAAAAGCAAAAGAGAAGCAGAACGCACGTCAGCGGCAGGCTGGACACGTCGGCAGTAGTTTATTTGTTTAGTTTTATTTTTTGTCATTCCACGTGCCAAAGCTTTGGGTTTAAAAAGGAATAGAAGAGAGATTCACCACTTCATTAATCTAATTCTTGATTTTTCGGATAATAAATTACAAATTTGAATTTGAGATTCATATTATTTTTATACCTGTGTTAATAAACACACGGAAATTAGCATTCTAGTTAGTCTAATTCTTAATTTTTTAGATAACAAATTACAGATTTTAATTTGAAATTCGTATAAGTTTTAGTTTTACGTGTTAATAATCACACAGAAGCTGGCAATCGAAATACACTGACACTGGTTAGTAGATTTTGGCAATGATGTGAGTCATTACAGCTCACTATTGACCAAAAACAAAACTAATTTAATATACTTCCCTCACCATGTAAGTAAGTAGGAATGGAGAAGCTCATACATTCTTGCTAATTGCCAATAACAGTATGACATGTGTGCAAAAGTTTTTCTAAATATCCTTCTCATATCTCTTTGCAGAAAAGGAGGCAAGTAGTCTTAAAAGGAGGCTAGTAGTAGTTTAAGACGGGCTAATGCTTCCCTCTGGCCCATACAAACTCACTCCTTGCCTAGTAATGCGACTTAACCACAAACTAACAGGTCTTTTTTTGTTCTTTTTTATATTCTAAAAAAGTGTTTTTTTTCTCTATTTTATTGGTGTTTTGTTTTTGGTGAAAATTTTATTGTGGTCTTTCAATAAGAGTACTATAATTTTCTGTTATTGAGCTTGTAAATGTATTTTCATTAATTAACAGATGGGGCACATTTAGACAGCACAGGTAAAATCCATTGGCCTATCAATGAATTAAATCGCCAAACGAAGTTTTGGGCCCTCAGACATTTGAGACAGTGAAACTTCATTGAAAGCCGATCAACATTCAGGAACACCACTGGATCATCGCCACATATAATAATAATAATAATAATAATAAACATGATGATGAAGATGAAGAAGCAGCAGCAGCAGCAGAAGACATTGACGACGGTCACAGTGGTGTAACAAATGGAGGCTTAAAGTGAAGCACTGCTCCATGAAATCAGATTTGCATCATCGGGCATATTATCAGAGAATGCTCAAAAGCATCATCCAAAAGAAACCAACCATATATGATTTCCATACAGCTACAGCACATAGAATAACTTATACATGAAGGAAATAGCAAATTACTTCAGCTAACAAAAAATATATGTAAATATTCGGCCGTCAATGGATAAATTAATGAATGCAAGGGGAGTGAGAATTGAACTGATGACTATCTTTTACAAGAACAATTTTACAAACTGAAATATAATTGAGCAAACAAAACAGCTCATAATTACCCAAGGAGGTGCTGTCATATAAAAATCGATATCCTAGCAGAAAACCGTTCAAATTTCAAAACTTCCGCATCCACATAAACCCAGAAAAGCATAAACAGCTGATTGAAATAGATGTGCTATAAACCACATGATAACAAGAATTATGAAAATGGATTTGCTTCAACATTCATTATGTATTTTCATTAGCCAAAGAAAAAACAAAAAAGAAAAAAAATGGATACACAGCTGCAGTGGTGAAAAAAATTTGCAATTGTGAGTGAATTTTGAATCTTAAACAATCCAAATCCCCATGATGTGCAAAATCAATCAAATTCAGATGGACACATGCGGCTATTTTCATATCAACACATTGGAAACACGAACTCAGTAGTTTCAGCAATCTTCAATACAGAAAGCTCTGAGAGAAACTAGAGTGTGAGAAGGCCCTCAGAACTAATAGATTCCATCAAATCATTCACAGCTTAATGCTAATGGGATCTACCAAAAGCCCTCAGAACTAATAGATTCCATCAAATCATTCACAGCTTAATGCTAATGGGATCTACCAAAAGCCATCCCCCACAACCAAGATATATATACACACACACACACACATAGATAGAGGAAAGGAGAAAGAGAGGGTTGTGGGGTTATAAAGGTCAATGATAGATCAAACCAAGCAGCTGCTCGATGAAATTTCGTCATCCATCATAGAGCTAACCTTGGGACCAATGAGTTGTAGTCCAGTGGGTTTGGGACCAGTTGGTGTCTCTGCTTACCAAGCAACTTATTAAAGGTTCATCTCTGCTTCTTTTGAAAGCAGCTTTGAAAAGCAACTCAAAGCTTGCTTTTAAAAGTTACTGTCAAAAGGCCACTGCTTTTAAAATAATCGGGATATTTTATTTTTACCAAACACCTTAAACTTCTTACTTTAAAGTGAAGCAGAATCCCAAACGAGGGCCAAAGTGGAGTTTTGGGTTTTCAAAAAATAAAAAATAAAAAAATTGAGCTAACCACGGGTGGTGAACTCAAATAGGTGCAGGTAGATGAACTATTATAACAGACAAAAGAAGTACACAATCAGATAAAGCTGAGGAAAAATCATTTGCCAAGTGAGCGCAAGACTGATTAATCCCATAAATCAACTTAACAAAGAAGCAGAAAAAATCTGTCATAATTGTTCGCAAGCCCTGGAAAATTAAAAACCTAGTTATCCACTGTCTAATCTAAAGGCAAAAACACTAAACACTACCAGGACTGAGGTACTTAAGCAAACAACTTATAGGCCAAAACTTACCGGGACTACAAGCATACAAAAACCTCAATGCCAAAACAGAGACTGTAACCCAACAATACCTAAACAGCCCACAGTCAAACACTAACATTACGGGGACTCTTAACCAGAGAGTCAGAGCATACACCTTTAATGCTGGAAGAGGCAGCAAATAGTTGTCAAAATGAGAGCCAATGGAAATACAAGCAAAAAAGACACCCAAGTTGTCATAGACTGCAACTATAAAATTCCACCAGTCCACATGAATTAACAGACTTAATAGAGTTCCAAACGAAAGAAAGTAGGAAAAATAATGAGAAAAAACTGCACATTGTCATGTTGAAAGAGCTAATAGGTTTCAACATTAAAACCAAAGGAAAATTTATATAGATGCAACAAACTTGTTATCACATATGAATCAACATGATGAAGAATAGAAACAACAAAGCATAAGACCGATAACAAAGACATTTGCCAACATACCTTCAACGTGTAAACCGACAAATATCCATTTCCCCGACACCACTTACCCAAGTAAAAGAAAAGAAAGGAAAAAAAGCCCTCAGATCTTATCATGTCCTGAATGTATCAATAATGGTGGGCTTTGATTTTCATTTACAGCCTTGCCACAACAACAACAACAACAACAACAACTCAAAAACACAAGCATCAAGGCTCATACTGACAATCAAATCAACCACCAAAGAACACAAGTATGCATCATTGGGCAAATTATGCTTATAAAGCGCATATACACAAGAATCAAACATAACAGTTCCCCACTTGTAGTACATACCAGACCAAAAGAAAAACAAAACCATGGATGAGATCAGAGTGCCATTGTAAAGATCACTTGATGCAGGGCAGCGGCTATAAGCTGCTGTCCAGTGACCCAAACATATCAAAAATACAGAGAATAGAAGGATAAAGCAGTAGAATTGAAGTTGGAACGAAGATAATTGAGTTCTAGGGCAAAACACCAATAGAAACTCTATATACTAAAGTCTGAAATTATATTCATCAACAAAACTAAATACAACAGTCTCTTAATAGCCTATTTATACTAGAATATAGAAAACCTAATTGATATAGGAAATTAAAAACCTAAACAGGAAATTAAATCCAAATCCTAGTAAGAATAGGAAAACAAGTAATAAAATAACCTATTAATTTAATACAACTAAAACTTAGCCTTTTTGGCTGATGCCCACTTTGATTAGGAGATTCTAACAGATGCTCCTGCACCATCACTGCATCACAGGACACCACAACTATTTCCAGTTGACTAAAATTTATTGAATCCATGTTGCAAGGTCACCTTAGAGAGGATGTTATCACTACATACGTAAAATTTGTCTCTGCATAAGCCTTCAGATCTCATAGCTATATCTGGTCATCGACGGTTAGCTGCTGGATTATCAGTATGAGCCTCTTCACATCTTCGGCCATGCATGCCACAGAGAGAGAGAGAGAGAGAGAGAGAGAGAGAGAGAGAGAAAGAGAGTGGTGGTGATGATGATGATGATGATGATGATGATGAGGACTAGCATGGAAAGAATGATAGAAAAGGCTCATACTTATAATAATCCATAGTACCGCTCCCAGAAATGAGTTTTCCATCATCAGGCCAAAGGAGTGCAACTGATCCAATGATTGTAATCACACAAAATCCACTTCCATACACAGTTTAATACTACAAAGTCCAATCCATACCTTAAGAATCCAATCTAGCCCAAACAGAAATTTCATTTTAAATCCAACACCTGCGAACAGAAAAGCAAAAGGATTTCATGGAGGCTCATATATAGTTTTCTAAGCTGCCTGCATTTCCATCAATAACCACAGCTCGGAGCTCAGTGCATGCATGTACATCACTCGATTTTAATACCAATTCACTATAAATTACTCGCCACAAATACGACCGTAGCCATGAGCATGAGTAGATTTTCAATCAACACCATGTCCTGAACACCCAATTTGAAAATATACCAGATAAACACAATTTACTTGTATGGAATCTCTTGCAGTCAGCCATACCCCTACAACTAGCAGATAAAAATTTCATCCTAACATTGCAACACCCGTATCACAGGAATGCAAGGATTTCTACAGGGGTCATATATAGCTTTCTAGGTTGCATTTCCATCAATGGCTGCAGTCATAAACTGCTCCAAGCCCAATGCATGTATCATTGTTCACCAAAGTCCCACTTAGCAATTAACCCAGACCACGGAAAAGAAAATTTTAAAATCCACTTAAAAACTATGCCATTATACACAACAAGCCATAATACAAACCATGGTCATAGACATTGGCGGATTTTGAACCAACTTGACATCAAATGCCTGACACCATTAAATTACATTTCAATTAAATAATTAATATATAAATTATAAATTAATATATATTCTTAAATATTCTAAAGATTTTAGTTTATATAAATATATCTAGTAAGAAAATTGAGACATCAAGTAAGCTCAAAGGTACTCAAACAGTTCATAACTGTTCTGTACTTCACAAATGAAAACCAGATTTAAATTTTAAAGCTCATTGAAAGTAATAAGAAACTGTGTTACAAAAAACTATTCAGGTACCTGCAGTCTTATAATATAAAGTGCTATAAAAATCATAACAAAAAAAAGAGGTTTCCATCACCAGGCTAATAAAAAATTGCACCAATTTTCTGAGGCAGCAAATTTGTTAGATTACATTACAAGGTAATCCCAAAAAATAAAAAAGGCAAGAAATATAAACTCAGACAACCACAAGTAGAACGTGGAAAGGCACAGAATAAACAAAAGACAC